>NC_051386.1:57783341-57785841 GCF_015228065.2 Penaeus monodon | reverse complement strand
TACAAAAACCTCTTATCTTATGTACACTTTTTATTGCAGCTTCTTTTTAATATACTTCTCCATTTAAAAATATATTTATAATAGCAGGTGTATGATATGTGTGCATGCAGAGATACTGTTAACTTCTTTCAGTCTGTTTTGCATTCTCTTAATTATTAAGGTCTGTTAGGCCTCATCTGTCTGTATAGGGTAACAAGCATAGTGCTTATGACAAAACTGGTAATGTTCCTAACCAACACAAAAAAAACAAAAAGTAATGAAACTAGGGAATGCCTACTGCACCTGTCAGTTGTATGTGTACATCATACACTGCAGATAATAAGCCTAACAGATAATAAGCCTAAGGAAAGCTATCTTAGGTAGTACATCTGTCACTGAGACATATTGTGGATTTCCCTTCTACAACCAACAGCCTTCCTACAACACAGGAATCACTAGTGTTGAAAGTGTTGCTGTTGAGTTGAACAAGTAGGAAACACCTTCCACTCCTTAAATCCTCTAATACACATACCTATATACTTCAGTAATAGTTCTCAATAATATATATTCTATATTATATAATACAGCAGTGCCAACAAAAAACTCTAAAATTTATTAATCTTTTCCTTTTTATTTACTAATATTTATAGGGAAAAATATCCACTCACACTAAACAATAACACAGAAATACAATTATAAAGAGACTCCCACCTTTTGTATACAGCCCACAAAGGCCTGCGATGCTGGTAGTATTGGCTGCGAGACTGAGGTGGGTGGAATACCTCCAAGATATAGAGGATGTGAGAGAGACAGCATAGTGAAACCACCAGGGGTCAGACCACTCACAACAGGCTGGTCATCAACATATAACCAAGCCCATCGGCCAGTCCGAGAGACTCGCACTGAGTGCCACACGCCAGGACGGATTGGGTAGGCTGACCTGGGGGAGACATCAAGGTGCACTGAGGTAGGAAATAGTTTCTCTACAGGACATATGACCTTATTATTATATGCAGACCTAAATTAACACACTTCTTCATATAATAACATGGAAAGGTAAACTAGAAAACAATATTCTACTCATTTTATTTAACATATAATAATTATAAAACTGGCAACATGTCAAATAATTGTCAGATTCTGAAAAATTAATGATTTAAACTCAATCTAATTTCATCATTAAATATACATTATTACAGGTAAATATAATCACAAAGGTGATAAAATATCATTCTGTTTTATTGAAACCTAATACAGAAATGCTAAATAGTTATTAATAAGTGCAAATATCCCCTGCATCTTTCTTACAATTCTTTCACAACACAACTTTTAAATGATCAACCAAAGTCAAGGAAAGTAAGACTTACCTTAACGTTAGCATTCCAGATCCCAAATCAATCGTGAACAGAACATGGGCCTGGGAGAGTGTGACAGCAATGAAGTCACTGGAGCCGTCTGATCGATGTCCCTCATACAGCATGATGCCGTCTGTGGAGGCTGCACGGAACACTAATTCCAATTCAAGCCATGATAAGACAGAACCTCCAAGTGCTGGGAATACCAGGTGGGCAGAGCCATTGAAGGAAGGAACCTAGATAGAAAAAGAATCCATTCTCAGTTCTGTGAAAACTAACAAAAGCAAGTTGCATTTATACAAAGATATTTTGCCTCAGAATATCAAATATACATTTTTTCACATTCATACCCTACTCCAAAATACCCACATGTTCTTTACAATAAGATTAAACCAAGATAACCAATTCTGCACACTAGCTCAGTTCCATGTGAGAGATTAGGGCTTCAGCACTAACTGTTGTAAGCTACAGAAATTCCAACTGCAGTGACAAATCCACAAATTAAACCCCAGAAAATGTTTGAGTTAGTTTGCATTCCAAGGATTCTAGCCAAAAGTCTGAGGATGATGTTTGGGTAGTTATATGCCATGTATATTTCTTTTTCAATTCCAATAACTGAAGCTGATATCGTTGCAGTTCACTCCAAATTACTAATCACTAACCTCGAGATTTAGTTGCTTTTCACAGAAATCCCCAGCATAGCCAAGTGGGCACAGACATATAGGAGCAGCTGGTGGAGGGGGAAAGAAAGCAGGTGGAGGTGTAGCGGCTAAATTGGAACTGTTCCTGGTGTCCTGAACTGATGCCACGCATTTTCCTCCATGCTGGCATTCTACTTCACTGCAAGCATCACCTATGCATTCACCTAGAAAGAGATGTGTTAAAATTGGAAGAAATTTTAAGAAAGTTTAATCTGAAAGTGCATTTCTTTTTCTTTGTTTTTAATTTTTTTTTCTTTTAACCAAGGAATCTCATTCATATCACTTGAACATAATGCAACTGTAAAACCTAATTTTACTATCTATATACATACAATACTAGAGTGAAGGAATATAACAGAACAATCCATAACAATTACTTTTAATCATATTAAACCTACTTATGTCAAAGCCATCAAGAGCAGCATAATCCGACAAGGGATTGGGTTCCCTAAGAGCATCATTCTT
>NC_051386.1:57758341-57765841 GCF_015228065.2 Penaeus monodon | reverse complement strand
CAGAAGATATGTGATCTGTTCTTAAATTACATTTTTTTACTCATTTCATCACATTTCACTTAATTTCGTTTCATTTCAGGTTTGTAACCTGCATTTTTTATTATCATTATTACCTATTTTAATTTATATTTCATTTAACGAACATATTCACCTCGTTATGGGATCTTCCTTAGCTTTGGGAAGATCTAATCTCGCTTACTAAATAAAAGGCTGTGTTATTCGACGCAAGTTTACAAAGCAAGACGGAAATTGGAACAAAAGGGGATACGAAGTTGCTGATGTAAAACTTCAGAGAGCTTGAAGTGGGAGAAGTTTCGCAACTATTGAGCTGTTTCAGCGGAATTTTTCGAATTTTCTGAAGGAAACTAGATCACTTCACTGAACATCCTGATCATTTTTTGCTGTAAAATCCATTATTTCTTACTGAGATGTTTGGTTTATATGACGCACCTGCGAAAAAAATGTATATAGGTTTAGACAAAATACTTTAAAGAATTTTATTTTATGTGTGCCGTGTGTGTGTGGTGTGTGTGTGTGTGTGTGTGTGTGTGTGTTGTGTGTGTGTGTGTGTTGTGTGTGTGTTGTTGTGTGTTGTGTTTGTTGTGTGTGTGGGTTCGTGTGTTGTGGCGTTAGCGTTGCGTTTGTAAGTGCGTGTGTTGTGTGCTGCGTGTGTGTTGCGTGTGTATGTGCTGTGTGTATGTGTGCATGTGTGTATGTGTCGTGTGTGATTGTGCGTGTGTGTATTGATGTGCGTGTGTGTATGTGTGCGTGTGTATATGTGTGCTGTGGTGTGTGTAAACGTTGTTGTCTTTGTGTGCGTGGTATATGTGATATCGTCTGGTTCAGCATATATACAACTTCGAAGATAACCTGAGTGTATGGAAGCATGTTGTTGTCGAGAGAGCATCTGTGTCTGTCGTGAGAGTCTGTCTGTCGAGGAGCGATCTGTCTGTCGAGTGAGCATCTGTCTGTCGAGAGAGCATGTCTGTCGAAAGAGCATTTGTCTGTCGAGAGAGCATCTGTCTGTCGAGAGAGCATGTCTGTCGAGAGAGCATCTGTCTGTCGAGAGAGCATCTGTCTGTCGAGAGAGCATCTGTCTGTCGAGAGAGTATTTGTCTGTCGAGAGAGGGACCATTCGGGTTTCAAAGTTCACGCTATGACCCCGGCGACCGCGGAATTTCTGCACGCTACGACCTGTTCAACTGCCGCGTTGTACGTTACGCGGGCGTCGCGCGAAAACGAGTTGGCGCGCAGTTATTTACGCCGCGAACCAGACCATTTCGCGCGATTATATAGGTGTTTGTGTATATTGCGCAGCTGTTTGCATGAGGATTATGTCCATATCCAAAGCTTGGTTGTGTGGGTGTGAATGTTTAGCGGTGCAGAGGTGTTCATAACTGTGTGACAATTTGCATTCTTCCTCTCTCTCTCTGACTCTCTCTGACTCTCTCTCTCTCTCTCTCCCTCTCTCTCTCTCTCCTCTCTCTCTTCTTTCTCTCTCTCTCCGACTTTCTCTCTCTCTCTCTCTCTGACTTTCTTTCTTTCTCTCTCTCTCTCTCTCTCTCTCTCTCTCTCTCTCTCTCTCTCCTCTCTCTCTCGTCTCTCTCTCTCTCTCTCTTCTCTCTCTCTCTCTCTCTCTCTCTCTCTCTCTCTCTCTCTCTCTCTCTCTCTCTTCCTCCTCCTCAACTTACATTTCAAAACACACACACACACACACACACACACACACACCACACACACACCACACACACACACACACACACACACACACACACACACACACACACACGCACACACACACGCGCACACGCACACGATTTAGGAAAGCGTTGCCCAGCAGCTCCACGGTCAAATAATTGCAATATGGAATAAAATGAATCTGAAACACTTCACCAATATTTCTTTCACTCAAAAGTTGCTCAGTTAATTATCGCGAAACCTTTCTCTCTCTTTTTTTTCTTCTTCATTATATTTATTCTTCATGTTTCCACTTGCCAATTATCCCTCGTTATCGTCGTCACCTTCATCTTCTCCTCTAGCTTTAATATCGTACATTTATCCCTCATTCCCCCTTTTATCCTTATTTTCCTTATGCCATCCTACGCTCTCCTACTAAAGGTCACTCTTAATCAATAGGACTCTGAGGGAAGGCGATAAAGTCATTCTAATTGCAACGTCTGCAATTTTCATGCCCGGATTATCTTGCAAGATGACCGGGAGCGAGAATGAGATTTTAGCAATTACGAATATCATAAAGGGAGCGGGAGAGAACGCTCAGGCATTCGGACTATCCTTTTCGCCTCCTCGTATTCCCCCTTTCTCGATTTCATTTCTCTTTCTCTTCCTCTTTTCTCCTTTCTTTTGTCTCGTTTCTCTTTTCTTCTTCCTCTCTTCTTTTTTTCTCTCTGTCTTTCATTGTTTTCTTTCTCTTCTTTTCTCTCTTTTCTGTCTTCTCTCTCTCTCTTCTCTCTTCTCTTCTCTCTCTCTCTCTCTCTCTCTCTCTCTCTCTCTCTCTCTCTCTCTCTCTCTCTCTCTCTCTCTTCTCTCTCTCTCTCTCTCTCTCTCTCTCTTCTCTCTTCTCTCTTCTCTCTTCTCTCTTCTCTCTTCTCTCTTCTCTCTTCTCTCTTCCTCTCTTCCTCTCTTCCTCTCTTCCTCTCTTCCTCTCTCCCTCTCTTCCTCTCTTCCGCTCTGTCACACATCTTTTCGTACCTTCCATATTTCTGTTTTATTTTTTCCTCTCACACCTTCCACCCTTTCGTCCATATCACTTTTCCTCTTTTCCTCTCTCTCTCCCACTTAACCAGTTTACACACCTCCGCGTTTCCCCATTTCGTTTTCCATATCCTCGTACAACTCCCATATCTGCACATATTTCCCTTAGCCTCATATTTCCCCTAATATTCATATATTCGCTTTATTCCTGTACATATTCCTTATCTCTCATAATTCCTCATATCCTTCATATTCTCCTATCTCTAATTCCTCTTTACTCTCACCTCATACATTTACCCCACGTCGCTACACACTTCTGTTTATCCTTCACATACCTCTCCTTATCCTCATAATATTGCCTATCTACTACACCATTCTCCTAATCCTCTTAACCTCCCTTATTCCCACACACACTTCTCCTTATCCGCTACACACTCTCCCTACCCTCACGCATTTTATCTCTCCTCCTCCCCCTATTCTAACAAACATTCTCCCTTTTTATCACTTACTGGTGCAGCTGTACCCGTCGGCTCGAGGTTACCTCTTTTTACAGTCACATCTCCAATGTTTCCTTCGTGGAGGTGAACCGCTGTTCCAGAGTCACTGGTGTCGCATAGCCTGTAGGGATGAAAAGTCAGTCGAATTCCGTGTGCTGAGATTAGGAAACGAAGGTGCAGAGTGATGTGTGATGGAGCCTGGAGGGAGGGAGGAGGAAGGAGGGAGGGCGATATGAGTGAGATAGGGAAGGGAGGGGAGGGAGGGAGGGTAGGGAGTAGGGATGGGAGGAAGAGGGAGGGAGGGATGGAAGAGGAGGGAGGGAGAGGAAGTAGGGAGGGAGGGGGGAGGACGAAGAAGAAGGGAGGTAAGAGAGGAGGGAGGTAAAGAGGAGGGAGGAAGGGTGAGAGGGAGAGTGGAGTAGAGATGGAGAGTGAAGAGAGAGAGAGGAGAGGAAGAAGAGGAGAGGGGGGGAGGAGGACGAGAAAGAAAGAAAGTGCGGGTAAAAGTGAGAGTGAGATTTAAAAGAAGTTTGATAGGGGAAGGAAGAAAGAAAAAAAGAGTGAGAGTGAGAGTGAGAGTAAGAGTGAGTGACAGAGAGAGAGAGAGAGAGAGAGAGAGAGAGAGAGAGAGAGAGAGAGAGAGAGAGAGAGAGAGAGAGAGAGAGGGACTCATTATGCCAAGGCACGGGCAAGGTAAATGACAATACTTAACAATTTCAAGAAGCATTATAAGGTAGTAGATATAAATATACATTTTTCTGGCCTCCCAGAAGTAGCCTTTTTACCTTTCAAGATTCAAAAGACTTTGAGCCTTAAAAAAAAACAAAAAAAATGATAATTCTGTGAATATTGACCGACTATCATTCGCTAATGTTAACCTTTGGTGTCTGACCGTAGATTCAATGGAAATATTATAATCACAATTATTATCATCATGCTTGGTATTGTAACCATATCTTCGCGTATTATCTTTGTTATCTTCATTTTCAGCTTTATCATCTTCACTTTTTCTGTTAAACAACATCGTCACTAAAATTATTTTCGTACATTTTTGTTTTTATTATTACCCATATCATTCACTTTTCCATCCTCATTGGCATTCTCTTAGTGATTATTATAATTTCTATATTTCTATCTGCACCGCTGCAATAAAAAGAAAATTCCATTTGCATGAATTTTCTATTCCAAATTAGAAACCACTTACAGTTAATAAGTCTGAAAGATGTAGGCACAAATGTTACCTACACCGACACACTGAAGCGGTTATCCCTACTCCCTTTTAGGTGTAAGTTAAATGTGGGTTACTCTAACCGTAGAGTTCTGCACGAAATAGCGGTATCATTATATCATTCACATATTACTATTTTATTGCAGCTAAAACCATTATTATCATCCTTTGTATTTTCCCTGGTATATTCCTTCCTATTCTATATTCTTAATAATCATTATTACTGTTAATCTTGCAATTATGTTTAATATTATCAATCCTACTATATTAATATCATTATCATTTATTGTTTTATATACACACACACACACACACACACACACACACACACACACACACACACACACACACACACACACACACACACACACACACACACACACACACACACACACACACATATAAATCATCACTGTCATCATTATCGTCACTCTCACCATTCATCAGCGATAATATCTATCCTAGTTCTTATCATATTCATCACTATGTTTTATTATTAATGTTCGCACAATCATTAATGCTAATATGACTTATTATCTTTAGCTAATCAGCATATCATCATTGCTTCAGGGAATAATTCAATCTCGTGCGATTTTTTTTCGTTTGAATAATCTAAATCAGTGATATGACCTTTTAATATCAAAACTATTAATCAAATCATCATTTGCGGTAAAATGGCGATTCATACATTAACTTGCTCCATAAAAAAAAATCCATACATATATTCCTTTTTCTTTTAATACATTTCATTCCACATTTCCTTTTGTCATAGTCATTGTCACATTCCTTTCTCTTTTAAACGTCTCTCTCTACACTTTCTCATCATCATCACAATCATTTTCTTCTTATTTTCACATCTATAAAATCCTTCCCTGCCCGAATTTATAACGCCACAGAAACCCGACTCCCTACCAACCCCTACCAACCCCAGCCAACCCCTACCAACCCCAGCCAACCTCAGCCAACCCCTACCAACCTCTGCCAACCCCTGCCAGCCCCGCCCCTTCGCTGTCCCGCCGGCGCCCCTTCCGCCGGAGAGCAGACGCGGCGTGAAACCAGCAACGGGCGCAGCGTCAGGAGCCCCCGACCGTGAGCGCCGACCCACGCTACGGCCGGCTCGGTCATCATCCATCATCCGACTGCTCTTTCGGGGCGGGCTCAGCCGTGCAAGGCAGGTCGTATTTATTTATAATGGCGGGCGTTTCGTGTTTCGTTCGATAATCCGGGGCCTGGTGGGGGGGGGGGGGGCGGTCGTTGTTTTGAGTTTTGTTTAAGTCTCTCTCTGTTTCATTTTCTTCTCTATGTTTGGTTTCTTGTTTGTTTGTTTGTTTGTTTTGTCTTCTTCTTTCCCTGTCGTTTTTTCAGTCTCCTCTTTCTCTTTCTTTCTTTCTTTCTCTCTCTCTCTCTCTCTCTCTCTCTCTCTCTCTCTCTCTCTCTCTCTCTCTCTCTCTCTCTCTCTCTCTCTCTCTCTCTCTCTCTGTTTGTCTTTTCTCTTTCTTCCTCTTTCTCAGCTTTTTCTTCATCTTCCTACTCCATTTTCTCCTTTCTCTGCCTTGTTATAGTTCACCCTCTCCTCCTCCTTTTCACTTTCCTTCCCACTTCCCTCTTCCTCCATTTCCTCTTTCTCCCTCTACCTCTTTTCTACTCTCTCCACTCTCCCCCTTTCCTCCTCTTTCCTTCCTCCTTCTTTTCTTTTCTCCTCACCTCTCATCGTCCTTTCCTCTCCCTCTTCCTCTTTTTTCCTTTTTCCTCACATCCCTCTTCTCTTCTCCTTCTCCCTACTCTCTCCTCTCTTCCCCATATCACATACTTCCACCTATCCCTCTCCCTCTCTTTCTACTCTTTCCACCTCCTTTCCTCCCTCTCCCTCTCCCCTCCTTCTCCCTCACCCCCTCCCTTCCCTCCCTCTCCCTCACCTCTCCCCTCTCCCTCTCCCCCCCTTCTCCCCTTCCCTCCCTCCCTCCCTCCCTCCCTTCCCCCCCCCCCCCCCCCGCGCCACACAATCCGCGAGACAAGGTGTCGCCGCCCCAGACAGACGCGGCGGCGACTCCACCGTTATCGGCCCTTCCTTTCCTCCTCGTTTCGACCTCCTCGCGTGACTCTTAGTCGATATGCGATTGTCTTTCGTGGCGTCTTGAAGTATGGCTAGCCTGGTCTTCGCATTTTAGGAACGTGGATTTATTTGTTGTTGTTGTTGTTCTTATTATTATTATTATTATTATTATTATTATTATTATTATTATTATTATTATTATTATTATTATCATTTTATTATCATTATTTTTTTCTTCTTCTTTTTCTTGAAGTGAGTGAATTTTCCTCTTTTTTTATTGTGATTTCTAAAAAAAATGGTTCCTTCTCTCTCTCTCTCAGAGAGAGAGAGAGAGAGAGAGAGGAGAGAGAGAGAGAGAGAGAGAGAGAGAGAGAGAGAGAGAGAGAGAGAGAGTGTGTGTGTGTGTGTGTGTGTGTGTGTGTGTGTGTGTGTGTGTGTGTGTGTGTGTGTGTGTGTGTGTGCACGCGCGTGCGTACGTGTACACACAAAGAAAACACACATACACACACACACGCACGTCCGCATCCCAGACCAGCAGCACAAGAAAGCCAGCCACGTCAGTCCGGAGTGCGCTCGGGGACACTAGAAGTTCTCCGTCAACAACGCTACAAAGTTAATATTGGAAGGTACAACACACACACACACACACACACACACACACACACACACACACACACACACACACACACACACACACACACACACACACACACACACTCACACTCACACACACACACACACACACACACACACACACACACACACACACACACACACACACACACACACTCACACACACACTGTCTTCCTTCTTGCGTGGGATTGCGTTTTTGGGGACGAGTCAGTCACACGCACGGTGGGGTTGGAGAGAGAGAGAGAGAGAGAGAGAGAGAGAGAGAGAGAGAGAGAGAGAGAGAGAGAGAGAGAGAGAGAGAGAGAGAGAGAGAGAGAGAGAGAGAGATAGAAGGAAAAGAGAGAGAGAAGAGGGGAGGGGAGAGAGAGAGAGAGAG
>NC_051386.1:57738341-57753341 GCF_015228065.2 Penaeus monodon | reverse complement strand
CCTCTCTGATTAGCTTTCCTTGAAGGGAGAATAGGAAGCTAAAGGCGAAAGGGAGATTAAAACAGTTAATCCCTAAATAATGCCCAAAAGAAATATACATATATACATAAATCAATCGACAGAGGGATCATATTCCCAGACAGGAGAATACAGATTGATCGTCATTGCAAAATATCCCAAAGGCAAATGCAAAATCACTTTGTTTATTTGTTTTCATTTTTAAGATAACGTCAGTATTGAGTTACGTAACATGCTCTGACGGAAGGACTGACTGACTGACTGACTGACTGACTGACTGACTGACTAACTGACTGACTGACTGATTGATTGATTGACTGATTGATTGACTGACTGACTGACTGACCGACTGATTCTCACTCCTTCTCCCTCTCTCCGTCTCATTCTTTCACCTTTTCTCCCTCTCCCCTTTCATCCCCCCCTCCACCTCTCCCTCCCCCCTAACCTCTTTAAAACATAATCCCCTCAAACTGGATTTATCTCCAGCTGTCGAAATTCCATCTTCACAAAATCGTCTCCTTCAAAAAAATCCAAAAGGAAACAGACGAAACAGCGAAAAGGAAACAGACGAAACACCGAACAGGAAACAAACGAAACACCGAACAAGAAACAGACGAAACACCGAACAGGAAATAGACGAAACACCGAACAACAAACGAAACACAGAACAGGAAACAGACGAAACACCGAACAGGAAACAGACGAAACACCGAAGAGGAAACGCCTCGATTAATAGCGTATTCACAGCCAACATATGAGGCCCTTACACTGCCGCCACGGTCCGCCCAGTCACTTTTCCTCTCGTGTCGCACATTCTCAAGAGGAAGCAGACACACTACAGTCTGCAGAAACCACACATACACTCGTGGAAGGAGTTACGCGAAGGAGAAAATGTATTAAGGAGGAGAAAAGGGAAATGAAAGGAATTAAGGAAGGAAGGAAAACAAATTCTTTCATTACAAACTGCTTTATCATTGTTATTTATTTTTCTTTTCTTTTCTTAAAGGGGGAGATGTTATAATCAAGAACTGGCAAACTGGTGATCATTATCAACTGATAACAATGTTAACAGAAAACGGGCTGGTGTTATATAATTGACAGAAAACGTGCTGGAAATGGCAATTAATTGATGCTAATAAAATATTTACGCCTCGGTACAAAGACAAAGTACAAGTACTTCCTAGTTCTTAACAACTGAAATAAAAGGTAGCTAAGAATCGTGCACAAATGTTTGCGCAGTGTCGACAGCTTTGGCGACGTTCAATTCCCGTGGCGCCGGCGACGTCCCAAAAGTACGGCGCAAAAGGAATGTAATTCGATGAAGAATGCATAACCTCTTCAGGGGAGAAGGTTATGCATTGCCAAGAACTTTCAGTGTGTGTGGCTGCCGCTTTGTAGTCAACTATCTAGATACAATCTATTTATTTATCAATCAATCAATATATACGTAACTATACAGAGACAGAGACAATAAGATAATAGAAGATATAAGAATAGAATAAATATATAGATATAGTATGATAAATAGAGAATATAAGATAGAGATATGTATAATATAATATGATTAGAGGTATAGATAGATAATATAGAAATAGAGAGTAATATAGAGAGAGGATAGAGAGATGATAGAGAGAAGAGAGATGAAGATATATATATAATATATAGATAGATATAAAAGTATATATATATATAATAGGATATAATAGATATAATATAGATGAGATATAAATATAGAATAATATATAGTGTATATATAAGATATATACATGATATATATATAAGATATATATATTATATATAATTATGATATATATATGTATATGATATATATGATATATTATATGATTATATATATATATATGATATATTATATATATATATATGATTATATATATATGATATATCTATTATATATATACATATATATAATGATAATATATATATATATATATATATTATATATATATATATATATATATATATATATATATATATATATATATGTACATACATACATACAGGCCTACAGACAGACACGCAGACAGGCTTGCAGCAAAGACATCCCTGTGAATGTAATTACGTGTCTGCAACGTCCTGCAATATTCCGAATCAAGCAGGTGCAACATTCAGCGGTGGCGTCTTCTGCCGAGCATATGTGTTACGCAATACTGCAGATAGCCGGCACAAGGCGACGGTGGCGCCACACGCACACATGCGGGAAATGTCCTCGTCAGGAAAGCTTCTTGACAAGTTATATAAAGCAAGGATGAAGAGAGAGAGAGAGAGAGAGAGAGAGAGAGAGAGAGAGAGAGAGAGAGAGAGAGAGAGAGAGAGAGAGAGAGAGAGAGAGTGTGTGTGTTTACTCAATTTCGGTTTCCTTAAATAGTGAAATAAAAAAAATCAAAAGGAACAGTAGAAACACATTTCATTTGATGACCTGAAATCATGACAATACCCAGCACGGAAGCCATCGTCTTTTCTCAGTCCCCTCAATTGAAGAAGAAGAAGAAGAAGAAAAAGAAGGAGAAGAAGAAGAAGAAGAAGAAGAAGAAGAAGAAGAAGAAGAAGAAGAAGAGAAGAAGAAGAAGAAGAAGAAGAACAACAACAACAACAACAACAACAACAACAACAACAACAACAACGAGGAGGAGAAGGAGGAGGAGGAGGAGAAGAAATTGAAAATTAAATCGACAGCTCTCCTCCCCTCTTCCTCTCATTTTCCTTCCCCTTCTGCTTTTCCTTCTTCTTCCTCTTCCCTTTCCTTTTTTCCCCTTTTTCTCCTACTCCCACTCCTACTTCCCCTTTTTCTCCTACTCCTATCCTTCCCCCTCTCCCCTTTCCCTTCCCCCCTTCCCCTCCCCCCCACAGGTCACGGAGGGGCCCTGCGTGCGTGACACAAACGCTAGATTCGCGGGGGGGGGAGGGGGAGGGGGGGCTTCCGGGGTCGATTCGAGGGGTACATTATGCGGGGGGGGGGGAGGGGGAGAGAAGCAAGACGTCTGCCATTATACTCGAGGGGGGGAGAGGGGGGGAGGGGGATAATTATATGGCGCCGCGAAACACATTTTCCGAAAATGGAAAATCTTTTATGAAAGCTGGATATATATATACTGTATGTGGGCGTGGGGATAATGATTAAGAAAAAATAATATATATATGGAAATACAATTCGTCGTCTGTGTCTATCTGTCTGTCTGTCTGTCTGTCTGTCTGTCTGTCTGTCTGTCTGTCTGTCTGTCTGTCTGTCTGTCTGTCTGTCTGTCTGTCTGTCTGTCTGTCTGTATCTGTTTGTCTCCCCTAGTTACTCACCTATTCACTCACAAACTTATCGTCTCTTTCACTCACTCATTCACTTACTCACTTACTCATTCATTCATTTACATATTCATTTACTCACTCACTCACTCTGCCTCGTTTACACTTATTGTCTCTCTCAGACAGACAGACAGACGCGCACGCACACACGCACACACACACACACACACACACACACACACACACACACACACACACACACACACACACACACACACACACACACACACACACACACACACACACACATCCGTGTCGTGTATATACGCACATAGCGAATGTGTATTTGCCTTAAAACCACATAACAAAACCCGAGGCGATGGTCGAGCGAACAGAAAGCGACGGCGCCACGTAATGCTAGAAGCCCAATTATTACAGAAGAAAAAGAAAAAGAAAGAAAAAAAAAGAAAAAGAAAAATAAGAAAAAGAAAAAGAAGAAAAAAGAAAAAGAAAAAGAAAAAAAGAAAAAGAAAGAAAAGAAGAAAAAAATATATAAAAATAACACGCAGAGCACTGGTGGGTAGGGGGGAATGGTAACGGTAATGGTAATGGTAATGGTAATAGGAAGGGGGAAGAGTCAGGGTAAGTATAAGGGGTTGGGAAAGGGAAGAGATTTGTAAGGGTAAAGGGGGGTAGGGAAGACATTTAACGCGGGGGGGGGGGGGGTGAATGCATGAGAAAGGTATACGGGAGCAGGGAGATGAGGGCCTCGCATAGGGTGAGGGTTGTTGTGAGGGAGATCCATGGGGTTATAGAAGAGACAGAACCCGCCTTAACCCCTCACCCCCACCCCTCCCTCCCTCCCCCTCCCTTCCTTTCCCTTTCCCCTTCCTCCCTGTTCCCCCCCTTACTTCCTTCCCCTCCTTCCTCCCTTCCCTTTCTTCCTGTTCCCCTCCTTCCATCTCCCTCCTCCTCCTTTCCCCTCTCCTCCTTACTCTCCTTACTCCCTTTCCCCCTCCCTTCCTCCCTTTCCCCCTCCCTTCCTTTCTTCCCCCCTCCCTTACCTCCCTTTCCCCCTCCCTTCCTTCCCTTCCCCCTCCCTTCCTAATCCCTCCCTTCTCGCTTCCCCCTCCCTTCCTCCTTCCCTCCCTCCCTTCCTCCCCCAACGTGACTCTCATCCATTATGATGATTGAAACTCTGAAGCCACGAGTCTGCCAGGGCTTTGTAGATCACTCCTTGAGGCGGCGCGGTGCACTCCCTCTCCCCAACTCCCCTCCTTGACTCCACTAAAATGAAAAAGGGGAAAAGAAACTCCTCATAATGCTTGGCGGACGTCACTCTCCCCTCCTCCCTCCCATCTCCCCTCTCCCTCCTCTCTCCCTCTTCTCTCGCCTCTCCCTCCTCTCCCCTTCTTTCATCCACTCCCTAACCCCCCCCCCCACTCCCCTCACTGGCCAAAAGGCGAACTGCGAGTCTGGTTCGTCTTCAACAACGTTCCTTATCTAGGACGGGGCAGATGAGGGACGTGTGCGTGCGTGCGTGCGTGAGTGCGTGTGCAAATCGTTTCCTTGTTACACCAGTACATCTCTATCTTTCTCTTTCTTTCTTTTCTCTCTCTCTCTCTCTCTCTCTCTCTCTCTCTCTCTCTCTCTCTCTCTCTCTCTCTCTCTCTCTCTCTCTCTCTCTCTCTCTCTCTCTCTCTCTCTCTCTCTCTCTCTCTCTCTCTCTCTCTCTCTCTCTCATTTCATCTAACTTTTCTTCACTATATTCCACTTCACTTGAGTTTTTTTTTCTTCCTTTTCTTTCCCTCGTATTTTCTCTCATCTGTGCCACTTTTTAAAAACTCTTCTTTTCAGAGATTCCACTTCAGTCTCGCAATCTCTCAGTCCTCGCGTCCACCCCCCAAACCCCCACCCCCACCCCCACCCCACCCCCATCCCTCCAACCCCTATCCCCATCCCCCAACCCTTCCTTGCCCTCACCTTCCCCTCATCCTTGTTTTGTTTTTTTTTCTTCCCTTGCCCCCTTTTATCACCCTTTCCGGTCATGGCTCCAGTGACTCTTCGTTGCGACCCTATTCCTTGCCTTCCCCCCCCCTCCGCCCCCTCACTACCCCCTTGGCTTCCCTTTCAGTCTTCTCCCCCTCCCTCTGCTTCCTCGGCTTCCCCCCCTCCCTCCCTCCCTCCCTCCCTCCCTCCCTCCCTCCCTCTCCCTACTGGCCCTAAGCCTCCCCTCACTCACTCCCTCACTCACTCACTCACTCATTCACTCACTCCCTCACTCACTCACTCACTCACTCTCCTTACTGGCCCTCAGCTTCCCCTCCCTCACTCCCTCCCTCCCTCTCCCTACTGGCTCTCAGTTTCCCCTCCCTCACTCCCTCTTTCTTGTGCTTCTTTGCCTTCAGTTCCTTCCCTCTTGGGCCTCGATCCCCCTCCCTCTCGGCCCCTTCCTCTTGCCCCTCGACCCCTTTCTCCTTGGCCATTAGCCCTCGTCCTCTTGGTCCTCCCTCCATTCCTCTTGGCCCTGAAACCCCTCTCTCTTGGCCCTGATCCCCTCTTTCTCTTGGCCCTGGACTCTCCCTCTCTCTTGGGCCTGATCCCCTCTTTCTCTTGGCCCTGAAACCCCTCTCTCTTGGCCCTTAGTCCTCCTCCTTCTCACCCTTCAGCTCCCCTTCCTCTCGGCTCTTCCTCCCCCCCTCTTTGCCTTTAACCCTCCTCCGCCCCAACAAGCAGAAGATATGAACCTTTTTTATATAAAATTCTGCTTGAATCAAAGAAGAAACAGAATAAGAAGAAAAAATAAAAAAAGAAGAAGAAGAAGAAGAAGAAGAAGAAGAAGAAGAAGAAGAAGAAGAAGAAGAAGAAGAAAGAAGAAGAAGAAGAAGAAGAAGGAAAAGAGGAAGAACACGGAAAAAAAAAGAAGTTCGTCATCTTTTCTTCGGCCGAACCCGGAGTCAAGCGGAAGGAGGTTCGTCTTCCAAAATTGATACAGCATTGATCCAAATATTCATAAGGCTTTTGCCCTGCTGATTGGAGTCTTCACCCCTCCCCCCCCAACACACACACAACCCCAATCGCCTCCCCTTCCCCCTCCCTTTCCAATCGCCTCTGCGTCGGGAACAATCTGGGACTGATTTGGTCTTTAAAAAAAAAAGGGAGAGATATGTATCAAGTTTCCCCGGAGATCTAAAAATAAAATAAAGTAAAAAATAAAAAATAAGTCATGAAAAAAAAGAGTTTGCAATACAATCCCGATGGAAAAACAATATGCTCGGTATTGCTTGTCTTCATGCCTCGCCGAGTATCGATCGGCCTGTTATTGCGATTTGATATCATGCAACTTGGACAATAAAGTGCACTCTGCATGTTTCAAGTAGTAATTGCCCTCTCTCTCTCGCTCTATCCCTATCTCTCACTCTCTTTCGCTCTCGCTCTAGCTCTATCCCTATTTCTCACTCTCTCGCTCTCTCTCTCTCTCTCTCTCTCTCTCTCCCCCCTCTCTCTCCCCTTTTCTCCCTCCTCTCTCTTTTCTCCCCTCTCTCTCTTTTCCTATCCCTATCCCTATCCTTATCCCTATCCCACCCCTCCCCCTCCCCTTCCCCCTCTACTATCTGACTGGTGTACGAAGTGATCATGATGATGAACTTGCCTTCCAATCCAATTCAGAATTACACTGCAGCCGATTAATCACGCTTCTCAATGGGACGATTCATCAAACCGGAACGAGTAAAAGAAATCGTAATAGTAATTCTTAACATCTCCTAAATTCTAAGTCTAAATATGATATTAGAAGTTCATCCCCATCTCCCTCCCCCTTTTTTTTCCTTTTTCCTCTTCCCCTCTCTCCCTTTCCCCTCTTCCCCTCTCTCCCTTTCCCCTCTTCCCCTTTCTCCCTTTCCCCCTCACCCTCACCCTTTTCCCCCTTTCCCCTCTCTCTCTTTTTCCCTCTCCTTTCCTCCTTCCCCCCTCTTCCCATCTATTCTTTGTTCGCTCTTCCCCTTTCTCCCTTTCCCCCTCTCCCTCTCCATCTCAAATAACATACATAGTTAACGTAAATAAACAACATGACTTTTTGTGTACAATGTAATAACTTAACAATTTGAACAAAATTGTAATTTATATCATTACCATCGAAGAAGCAGAAGAAGAAGAAAAAGAAGAAGTAGAAGAAGAAGAAAAAATACGCGGAAATATATGTCAGAAAATACAGAAGTGCAAAGAAAAAAATGTACGAAAAAATAAATGAAAAATACAAAACGTGTGAAGAAAAAAGAAAGAAAGAAAGGGAGAAAAAAAACTAGCAAAAAAAAGTGAAACAAAAATACAAAACGAGCGAAGAAAAATGGGAAGAAAAAAAGGCCAAAGGCACGGAAAATGATAAACACAAGAGAGCTCACTAAGACGGCGCATCAGAAATCATTTGCATACGCTTATTGCCTCCGGTTTGACAAACACAGCTACATTTTACCGCATTTAATGGAAAAAAAAAAAAAAAAAAAAAAAAAAAAAAAAATATATATATATATATATATATATATATTGATTTTTTGTGTGTCTGTCCGTCTGTCTGTCTATGTATGTGTCTGTCTCTCTATCTGCCTGTGTCTGTCTGTTTGTGTATGTGTCTGTGTATGTATCTGTCTGTCTGTGTCTATGTGTCTATCTGTTTGTCTGTGTCTATGTGTCTGTCTGTCTGTGTATGTGTCTGTCTGTCTGTGTCTGCCTGCCTGCCTGCCTGCCTGCCTGCGTCTTTCTCGCTCCCGCACTGCCTGGGCGTATATGCGTGTGCTCACATCACACACGCACACACGGTCTGTCTTCTTCTCGATCGAAAATTGCTTGTTATCTGCCCTTTTCTGTTACCCTCTGTTTTATCCCCCTTTTCATCGTCCTCCTTCACTTTTATCACCTCATTATAACTCCTTATTTCTTGTTATTGCTCTCCCTCCCTCCTTCCACTTTCCTTCCTTTCTAACTTCCTTCCTTCATTATTTAATTCATTCTTTCTTTCTTTCCTTCCCTCGCCGCGTCTCCCTTTTCTTTAACTCATATCTCTTTCTGTCTTTATATTCATCTGTCTGTTTATCTGTCTATTCGCCTGCCTGCCTGCCTGCCTATCTGTCTGTCTGTGTCTGTGTCTGTCTGTCTGTCTGCCTGCCTATCTGTCTGTCTGCCTGTCTGTCTGGTGTATGTCTGTCTGCCTGCCTATCTGTCTGTTTATCTGTCTCTGTCTGTCTGTCTGTCTCGTCATTTGTCTGTCTGTCTGTCTGTCTGTCTGTCTGTCTGTCTGTCTGTCTCCTGCCTGCCTGTCAGTGTCCGTCTGTCTGCCCACCTGCTACCTGCTTACCTAACTACTACCTACCTGCCTACCTACCTGTGTACACGTACGTGCGTTCGTGTGTGCGTCCGCGTGCGTGAGTAAGACTCCCCCCCCCCCCTCCGACCACCACCATCACGAGGGAGAAAAGCCTGTGACCCGAATCCTAATCCAACTGACCACAATCCCTGATTCGAAAATGTCGCCGAGAGAGAGAGAGAGAGAGAGAGAGAGAGAGAGAGAGAGAGAGAGAGGGAGAGAGAGAGAGAGAGAGAGAGAGAGAAGAGAGAGAGAGAGAGAGAGAGAGAGAGAGAGAGAGAGAGAGAGAGAGGCCATCTTGCCTAATCACCCATGGATAATGGAACACCGCGACCCCTGAATACTAACACGAGAATTAGCCATTCTTAACTTCATCTTGGTAATAATAATAAAAAAAAAAAATATGGAGCGCGGACATTGGGGGATTACGCTGCTAGTTACGGCTGCTTCGCGTCACATAAGGGTCGTTTTCCCACTGTTATTCAAGGGGGTTCTAGTCATTATCCCTCTCTCCAAGTTTTCTTATCCTTTTCTTCTTTTTTTTCGCTCTATTTTCTTCTCTTTATTTGTGTTACATATGCCTCTTTCTCCCCTTCTCTGTCTCTCTCTTTTTGTTGTCTGTCTGTCTGTCTGTCTGTCTGTGTCTGTCTGTCTGTCTGTGTCTGTCTGTCTGTGCTGTCTGTCTGTCTGTGTGTCTGTCTGTCTTCTGTCTGTCTGTCTGTCTGTCTGTCTGTCTGTCTGTCTGTCTGTCTGTCTGTCTGTCTGTCTGTCTGTCTGTCTGCCTGCCTGTCTCTGTAATTATAAGTGGTGTGGGAAAACAACATACTTATTTATATCATTGCATAGTGCATTGGTAAATGCTCCAGGCGTACATTCTTTAGATATTGCAATGGATGTGATTAACTAGATAAAAAATAAAAGCATTTCGTGAGAGAGAGAGAGAGAGAGAGAGAGAGAGAGAGAGAGAGAGAGAGAGAGAGAGAGAGAGAGAGAGAGAGAGAGAGAGAGAGAGAGAGACAGAGAGAGAGAGACAGAGAGACAGAGGGAGGGAGGAGGGAGAGAGAGAGAGAGAGAGAGAGAGAGAGAGAGAGAGAGAGAGAGAGAGAGAGAGAGAGAGAGAGAGAGAGTAGTGTAAGGGAGGGAGGGAAAGAGGGAGCAAGGGAGGGGAGACGAAAGAATTGAAAAGGGAGAAAAGAAAGGGAAAGGATAAAGAAAAAAAAGAAAAGCGAAAATGAAAAAAAGAGGAAAGAATAAGAGAAATAAAGACGAAGATAGACAACCAGAGACAGAATTTAAAAAATAGATAAATAAATAAATAAACGAAGAAGAGAGAGAAAGTCGAAGAGGGAGAAAGACCCGGGAGTAAATGCCACAAGCGGGTGGCAAGATCCGGCACCAGTATCCGTGCGGGTATCTACCCCGGGGCCGAAGCTACCCCGACGAAGGCCCGGAGAGACGCTGCCAGTCCACGCCATCTGTTGCCACGATCTGAATGTATATGAGCCGCCGCATGCATAACCATACCCACGTGTCGCCGCTGATCCTCCCCCCCCCTCTTCCCCTACCCCACGTGCAGCCCCTGAACCTCTCCTCCCCCCTCCCCCCCACGCGCCGTCGCCGATTCTCTCCTCCCTTCCCCCCTCCCCCCCTCCCTTCCTCACGTGCCGTCGCTGCCTCCTTCCCTTCCCCCCCTCCCTTTCCCTCCCCGCTCCCTCCCCCTCCCACTCCCCCCTTCCTCCATGCCTACGCTGAACCTCCCCCCCCTCCCCTTTCCCTCCCCAGACGTAACGCCGCAGACCCCCTCCCCCTCCCCCTCTTTCCACTTATCCCCCCATCCCCCCCCCCTTAAGCACCACAGACTTATCATATTCTTATCATATTCT
The DNA here is from genome assembly GCF_015228065.2 of Penaeus monodon. NCBI lineage: Eukaryota > Metazoa > Arthropoda > Malacostraca > Decapoda > Penaeidae > Penaeus > Penaeus monodon. The sequence goes on along the minus strand of NC_051386.1, from coordinate 57,742,826 downwards.
CTTTCTCCTTCCACCCTTTACTCATCGCTTACTCTCCGTATCCTCATCCCTTTCTCTTGACCTATTGCTTGACACACTTCAGCTCCCCTTTACTCATTCCCCTTTATCCGCCGCTGACCCCAACTTTCCCTCACCCTTTTTCCCTTAACCACAGCTGACCCACCCTCCCCCTCCTCCCCCTTTTTTCCTTTACCTCACCCCTTCCCCTTCCTCTTTCCCTTTACCCACCACCAGCTCCTCTTTCCCCTCACCCCATTCTCCTTTACCCACCGCTGAATCACCTCCCCTCGTTCTTTTCCCCTTTATCCAAGACTAACCCTCCTTCCCTCATCCTTACCCCTTTCATCCACCTCCGACCCACATTTCCCCTCACCCTTTTCCCCTTCACCCACCGCCATATCACCCTTCCCCTCAACTTTCTCTCGCCCTCTCCCCTATCCCTTCCACTTTCTCCCACACCCGAGCCTAACCCCCACCTTTCCCCTTACCCCACTCTGTCAACCCCACCCACTCCGTCCTCCCCTCTCCCCCCTTCCCAATTCCCCCATACCCAAGTCTGACCTCCCCTTTCCCCACCCTCTTCTCTCTCTCTCGCCCTTCTGTCCACCCTTCTACCTTTCCCTCAACCCTTCTGCCTCCCGTTCTCTCCTCGCAGACAGGTCGGGGTATCAATGCGTGATCACGTCAAATTATAATCTGCATTGAACTCGTGTTTGTGGCACGGTTCTGTGCTTGGCATTATACGAAACAGAATGGTGGTTCTCTACGGAGACTGGCAGAAAGGCTGATAGATAGATGCAAATATGGATAGAGGGAGGGAGGGAGGGAGAGAGGGAGGGAGGGAGGGAGGGAGGGAGGAGAGAGAGAGAGAGAGAGAGAGAGAGAGAGAGAGAGAGAGAGAGAGAGAGAACCTGTAGAGAGGAGGGAGGGAGGGAGGGAGGGAGGGAGGGAGGGAGGGAGGGAGGGAGGGAGGGAGGGAGGGAGGGAGGTGAGATGAGGTGAGGTTGGAGAGAGAGAGAGAGAGAGAGAGAGAGAGAGAGAGAGAGAGAGAGAGAGAGAGAGAGAGAGAGAGAGAGAGAGAGAGAGAGAGAGAGAGAGAGAGAATGAAGGACGCGACAAACAAAACCAAAAACCAAAAACCAAAAACAAAAACAAAAACAACAACACACACACAACACACACACACACACACACACACACACGTGCGCGCGCGCGTCCCATCTCAGACACCTAATATAAGCGCAATGATCCTACCAAGGGCTGTTGGTGACGCTGGAATCTCGCCCTCGAGACATGTCCGATGCTGCCCTCAGGGTAATGATTTCCCAGGGAGAGGGGAGGAGGGGGAGGGGAGGGGAGGGGAGGAGAGGGAAGGGGGAGGGGAGGGAGAGGTGGGGAGGCACGGAAAGGGATAGGGACAGGGTAATGACTTTCCCGGGAGAGGGGGAGGGAGAGAAGAGAGGGAATGGGGATGGGGATGGAGGAGAGGGAAAAGGAGAGGGAGAGGGGGTGAGGGAGGCAGGCACGGGGCAGGGAGGAGGCTTTCGGTAAGAGTTAGAGGAGCATGACGGGAGAGGGTAGAGGGAGACGGAAGGACGGAGGGAGAAGGAGAGGAGGAGAGAAAGGGAGAGGGAAGGAGAGAGATAGGGAGGGGGAAGGGAGAGAGGGTGGGGGGGGGAGGGAAGGAGGGTCAGAAAAAAGGGAAGGATGGAGGGGGAGAGGGGGAAGGAGAGAGAGAGAGAGAGAGAGAGAGAGAGAGAGAGAGAGAGAGAGAGAGAGAGAGAGAGAGAGAGAGAGAGAGAGAGAGAGAGAGAGAGAGAGAAAGTAAGAGAGAGAAAGTATGAGAGAGAGAAAGTATGAGAGAGAGAAAGTATGAGAGAGAGAAAGAAAGAGAAAAAGAAAGAAAGAAAAAGAGAGCGAGAAGAAAGATAGAAAAAGATAGAAAAAAGATAGAAAACAGAAAGAAAGAAAGAAAGAAAGACATCGAGAGAGAGCACGAGCAACGAAAGAGAAGGAAAGAGAAAGGCAGAAAGGAAGACAAGGAACGGAAGGATAACCCGAAACACAATAACACGAAAAGAAAAAAAGGAAAATGAGAATTAGTTAAAGCGAGAGAAAAAAGTCACAGAGAAAGACAACTAGAAAGAGAACGAACGAACGAAGGAGAACTGGCAACAAGAGAAAGAAAAACACGAAAGAATCACCTTTAGAAAGGCAATTATAAGAATCAATAACGAATAATTCCCGAGGCACGCACATTCGCAATATTGCATGTTCGCTGGCGCCGTGGAGCTCTGCCATATTTCATTTCGCCTGTCTATTTCTCGTCTCTTCTCGTCTCGTCTCGTCTCGTCTCGTCTCTCGTCTCGCTCTCTTCGTCTCGTCGTTCGTCTCGTCTCGTCTCGTCTCGTCTCTCTCTCGTCTCGTCCTTCTCTCCTTCTCTTCTCGTCTCTTCTCTTCTCTCCTCGTCTCTTCTCTTCTCTTCTCGTCTCTTCTCTGTCTCTTCTCTTCTCTTCCCGTCTCTTCTCTTCTCTTCTCTTCTCTTTTATTTTATTTTCTTCTCTTCTTTTCCTTTTTCTTTTCTCTCTTTCTTTCTCTACAGTACCATTTTTTCTTATTCTTATTCATTTCTTTCCCCTTACTTCTGCGAGTAGAGGAGAGAGGAGGAGAGGAGAGGAGAGTAAAAAAGAGGAGAGAAGAAGAGAGAATAGAGAAGGAGACGAGAAAGGAGGAGAGGAGAGGAGAGGAGAAGAGAGAAAAGGAGAGAGTAGGGGAGAGGAGACTATAAGTGGAATGGGTGAGGGGTGAGGGGTGAGGGGGGAGGGGGATGACGGGGGAGGGGGATGACGGGGGAGGGGGATTTAGGGTATCAGGTTGCGGCAAGGATGGTAAGTGTGAGGATTCGCGACGAGGAGCGAGGGTACAGAAGTTCCGAAAACGTTCAGAAAAAAGTCAAGACGGTTCACTGAAAAGTTGAAAAAGTTCATAAAAAAGGTCAAAAAGGTTCATAAAAAAAATTCAAGACGTTCATGTAGAAAAGGAATATATATACACATATATACATTTAGACATATATATATATATATATATATATATATATATATATATATATATATATATATATATATATGCGTGTATGTGTGTATGGTAGATATGTATGTGTATGTGTATGTGTATGTGTATGTATATGTATGTTATGCGTATGTGTATGTGTATATGTATATGTATATGTATATGTATATGTATATGTACATGTATACGTATATGTATATGTATGTGTATTTATGTATGTATGTATGTGGTGTGTGTGTGTGTGTGTGTGTGTGTGTGTGTGTGTGTGTGTGTGTGTGTGTGTGTGTGTGTGTGTGTGTGTGTGTGTGTGTGTGTATGTATATATATATATATATATATATATATATATATATATATATATATATATAAAACACTCAGAAAATGATAAATAAAATTAAAAGAAATCCATAAAATAGCCACTAAGAGCATTAGCATAAATGTCAAAGCTCTGATCATAAACAATTAATTTGAAGCAAACTACGAATTTCACAAGTTTCTTTTCACCGAATATATGCCAGAACATTGCTTTTGATTGCTATGGAAGGAAATATGAAAGCAAATAAAAAAATTGGAAAATATCGATTTCTTAAAATTATTTCAGGCCATAGCAACAACGACGTAAGGAAATAAAATAAAATAAAATAAAATAATAAAATAAAATAAAAAATAAAATAAAATAAAATAAAAAATAGAATAGAATAGAATAGAATAGAATAGAATAGAATAAAATAATAAAATAAAATAAAATAAAATAAAATAAAATAAAATAAAATGAAATAAAAAATAAAATAATACAAAATAATATAAAATAAAATAAAATTCAAGGAAATATCACTTTCCTCCGGGCTCTCTGATCCTCTTACAAATTTAATAATAAATAAATAATTAAATAAGAAATAAAATAAAATAAGAAATAAGATAAGGATATTAAATAAAACCTACCATTTGTCACTCTCACTGCCCCCTCCCCCCCTCCCCTTCCCCTCTCCCTCCCTCGCCCTCTCTTTTCCTCCCTCTCTCTATCTCTCTCCCCCTCACCCTTACCATCTTCCTCTCCACCACCTTCCCTCCCTCTCCTCCTCTACCCCCTTCCCCTTTTCAATCCCCCATCCCCTCCCCTTCCCCTCCCCTCCCTCCCTCCCTCCCTCCCCTTCCCCTTCCCCTCCCCTCCCTTCTCCCCCCCCCATCTCTCTCAAAAGCAAGACGGAACCCCAGACCCGAGGCCACCGGCGCGGCGCGAAAATGGAATCCGCAATCCTCGACCCAAGCTCGGCAAGTCTCGCGGGATTACGTCGCGGATCTGAACGAGTGCGGACGGAATCCCGCGGTATTGCGTATCAGGGGAGCGGGCGAAGCGGAAGAGGGGAGGGTCAATGGCAGGGGGGGGGAGAGGAGGAGAGAGGATGAGGAGGG
>NC_051386.1:57731211-57738241 GCF_015228065.2 Penaeus monodon | reverse complement strand
TGTGTGTGTGTGTGGTGTGTGTGTTGTTGTGTTGTTGTGTCTGTGTGTCGTGTGGTGTGGTGTGTGTGGCTTCGTTGCGTGTGCGTGCTTGCGTTCGTGCGTCTGGCTGCGTGTGCGTCGTTGTCTTCTTCTCTCTCTCTTCTCTCTCTTCTCTCTCTCTCTCTCTCTCTCTCTCTCTCTCTCTCTCTCTTATCTCTCTCTCTCTCTTCTCTTCTCTCTCTCTTCTCTTTCTCTCTCTCTCTCTCTCTCTCTCTCTCTCTCTCTCTCTCTCTCTCTCTCTCTCTCTCTCTCTCTCTCTCTCTAACCCACCCCCCCACTCACTCACCCAATTTCTTTCTTTCTGACTTACTTGCTTATTCACACACCGACCCACCTACCACACCATCCCTCCCTCCCTCCCTCCCTCTCTCCCCCCCTCCCTCAGTAAGAACAGCAAGGCGAGAAATCGTGTGGGTGAAATGGCCGGCAGATCGAGCGATAGACACGTCGAGGGGAGTCCTAAAAAGACTCTTCTCCCCAAAGAGTTACTACGGGGAGTGAGTGGGAGGAGAGGGAGAGGGGAGGGAGAGTGAGGGATTGAGGGGGGGATTGAGGGAGGGAGGGAGGGAATTATGAAGGGAGGGAGGGAGGGAGGGAGGGAGGGAAGAGGAGGGAGGAGGGAGGGAGGGAGAGAGAGGGAGAGAGAGAGGAGAGAGAGAGAGAGAGAGAGAGAGAGAGAGAGAGAGAGAGAGAGAGAGAGAGAGAGAGAGAGAGAGAGAGAGGGAGGGAGGGAGGGAGGGAGGGAGAGGGAGGGAGGGGGGAGGGAGGGAGGAGAGGGAGGGAGGGAGGGAGAGGGAAGAGGGAGAGGAGAGAGAGGGAGAGGAGAGAGAGAGAGAGAGAGAGACAGAGAGACGAGAGAGAGAAGATGGAGAGAGATGAGACAGAGAGAGAGAGAGAGAGAGAGAGAGAGAGAGAGAGAGAGAGAGAGAGAGAGAGAGAGAGAGAGAGAGAGAGAGAGAGAGAGACCCCCTTCCTTCCTTCCTTCCTTCCTTCCTACCTTCTTTCTTCCTTCCTTCCTGTCTCCCTCCCTCCTTCACACACACACACACACACACAAACACAAACACACACACACACACACACACACACACACACACATCGAAAAAAGAAAAGAAAAAAGAAACGAACGAGAGAGAGAGAGATACAGAGAGAGAGCAAAAGGGACATGATGAATCACAGTCTCCCGGGACGAGGAAAATCCTGAATAAAATATGAGGGTCCGTCCGGCTGCAACTCGCGGCTGATCAACATACTTCCGGAAAACTTGACGAAGATAGGGAGTTGACGAGATGAGGCCGGCGGTCGAGGGAGAGATTTCCAATTTTCTGCTGCCTCTGCTTGCTGCCTCTGCTTGTCCCTCTGCTCGCTGCCTTTGCTTGCTGTCTCTGCTCGCTGCCTCTGCTTGTTTCTGCTCGCTGCCTCCTTCTCTGCTCCTGCTTCTACTTGTTGCCCCTGCTTTGCTGCTTCTGTTTGCTGCTTCTGCTTGTTGCTTCTGCTCGTTGACTCTGCTTGTCCCTCTCCTCGCTGTCTCTGCTTGCTGCTTCTGCTTTCGTGCTTCTGTCCCTGCTTCCGTTGGCCATTGCTATTTTTCTCTGTCTGTTTGGCTGGCTGCCAATTTTGTTTAGAGAATTTCTAGCACAAATACACATACATACATACATACATACATACATACATACATACATACATACATACATATACACACAAGGTAATCACTTCGAACGCACTTCACCCTTGAGAAAATTTAGCAACGGTCACGGATGAGGTTCCCGTATCTATCGGAGAGAGAAAAAAAAACAGGAGAAAGGCAAGAGGAAGAGGGAGCAGGAGAGAAAGAAGGGAGGAAGGGGGAGAAAGGTGGAAGAGAGAATGGAGGAGAAAGGAGGAAGAAGGGAGAAGAGAGAGGAAAAGGAAGAGAGGATGAAGTAGAAAAAAGGGAGAAGGGAAGATGACGGAGTTAGAAGGGAGGAAGAAAAAATAGGAGAGAAAAAAGATAAATCAGAAGATCAAAAAAAAAAGAAGGGAAAGGAAAAAAAAAACAAAAAAACAAAAAAAAACAAAGGGAGAATCGAATTTAACAAAAAGGAATAAGGAAGAAGCAGGGAGAAGAAAGAAAAGGAGAAGAAAGAAAATGAAAGAAAGAAGAAAAAAAAGGCAGAAAGAAGGAAGAAAAGAGGAGAAGAAAAACAAGCGAACGGGGGAAAAAGGAAATCGAAAGGACATCACACAACCCGGACGCCGGTTGGATGTCCAAGCTCTCTGTCTGACGTCACTCGAGGAACACGCCCGACGGAATTACCGAGGCTGACAAGGGCGCTAACTAGAGGAGGAGGTCACGGGAGGGGAGGGGGGGAGGGGGGGAAGAGGGGAGGAGGAGGGAGAGGAAAGGGAAGAGGAGGAGAGGAGAGAGAGGGAAAAGAGGAAGAGAGGGAGAGAGGAGGATAGAGGAGGAGGAGGAGGAGGAGGAGAGGAGGGGGAGGGAGGAGGAGGAGGAGGAGGAGGAGGAGGAGGAGGAGAGGGAGGAGGAGGAGGAGGAGGAGGAGGAGGAAGGGAGGAGGAGGAGGAGGAGGGAGGAGGAGGAGGAGGAGGAGGAGGAGGAGGAAGAAGAGGAGGAGGAGGAGAAAGAGGGAGAGGGGGAGAGAGGGAGAGAGGGAAGGGGGAAAGAGGGAAGTGGGAGGGAGAGGGGAAGGGAGGGAGGGAGGGAGAGGGAGAGAGAAAGAAAGAAAGAAAGAAAGAAAGAAAGAAAGAAAGAGAAAGAGAGAGAGAGAAAGAGAAAGAGAAAGAGAGAGAGAGAAAGAGAAAGAGAGAAAATGTAACTTTATACCACCATTGATAATACATCAGTCCAGCCTGTGTTGTCTCTACTGGAACAAAAACCTTGAACACACTACCGGCTGTGGCGATCTTGGGACAATGCACCGCCGAGATGTACGAAATAACCACAAGCTACATTAATATTCAAGTTTGTTCATTCATCGCAAAGTACCATACATTTCGCACTGAACAGTGTATATATAATCATTTCCTTCTTTACGATTCCAGGAAGTTTATAAATTAGATTAAGAAATGAAAACTAAATATAAAGAAAAAATATATAGACATTATCTCCCATGGATAATCCTCTCTAAAATTATTACACTCACGGGGAAATGTATTTTTTTCACGCATTCGATTGCTGTTTACAAAAGCAGAGTGACCCAATCCAGCAAATGTTAATAACATACAGACAGGTATCATCTAATGGCTTATCTCGCCTAACTTAAATACTGAGTTAAATGAGTGGCGGAAATGGTAATATAATAGAGAGAGGCTTTACGCAACCCATCTTTCGCTTATTAAACCATATAAATCCAATTTATACAATTATAAACAAAGGTGTGTGTGTGTGTGTGTGTGTGTGTGTGTGTGTGTGTGTGTGTGTGTGTGTGTGTGTGTGTGTGTGTGTGTGTGTGTGTGTGTGTGCGTGTAAACACACACACACAAACATATACACACACACACACACACACCACACACACACACACACACACACACACACACACACACACACACACACACACACACACACACACACACACATAAAACATAAATCTCAATACGCACACATTAAATGAAATGGTCGGGCAAGATAAAAGACATAATGAACACACACAATTAACATTACGTTTTGCAATGCACAATATATTAACAGAGATTTGCAGATGCCTCCTACCCCCTGCCCCCCCCCCAAAAAAAAAGTAAAAATCGCTACGTGTTTTAGTTAATTTCATGATGTATATCACCCGAGGCTTAATGCGTTTTACTTTAGATCAGTTTTGTTTTTTCACATTAAAAAAAGAGTTAATATATCGACGTACTGTCAATAAGCATTCACATTTTTTGATTCTCAATATCATATCAAGAGCAGGTTTCCGTTAATTACATCAGTCACCGAGAGTAATTGAGTAAAAACTGATTTTATGATGATGCACAGACAACACGCTACATGAAACGCGAAATATCTTCTATAAACACAACCAAAGGATGATGATGATGATGATGATGATGATGATGATGATGATGATGATGATGATGATGATGATGATGATGATGATGATGATGATGATGATGATGATGATGATGATGATGGTGATGTGGTTTGGTGGGTGGTGTGGTGGTGGTGGTGGTGTGGTGGTTGTGGTGGTGGTGGTGGTGGTGGTGGTGGTGGTGGTGGTGGTGGTGGTGGTGGTGGTGGTGGTGGTGGTGGTGGTGGTGGAGTGGGTGGTGGTGGTGGTGGTGGTGGTGGTGATAATATCGCCACAAAACAAATAATACCAAAAAAAAAATAATACTCACAACTTTACTGACAACAGCAATACTGAGCCTCATAACCGCAACAATTAAAATGAAAAAAAATGTAGTTGTAAAAACAACACTGACATACCCTGAAATACTGACCGAGCATATAGGCCTATTTAAATTACATCGGTTTACATGAACAGCATCGCAGTCGCCTTTTTAAATTTGTCAATAAACTCATTCAAAACGTGTCTCCTTATCTATCTATTTATCAGTCTATCTATTCATTCATACTCCCATGTGTATTTTACAGAATTCATCGTCTATTTTGCCAATTCATTTTTTTTCCCGGCGAAAGAGTGGTAACTATTCCAAATATTCGTACACAGGAATTTGCTGGGTGCGTTCATGCAAAGCCTATAATTAGTGACACTCAGTGTTCGGGAAGAGTCAGCTGAATGAGCTCGTTTGCATGCCAAAAAAATAATCCAAAAAATTTAACTTTTATTTTTTTGGTACGCTTCTTTATTCAGACTGTTTGAATTTTTATGCTGAGGAATGTCAAATGAATCTCGACATTGTCATATCACAATACATGTAGCCAAGAGAAAAATGAGAAATTATTGAATAGTTGTCATGGTAAAAAAAATAGTTTTTCGAATTATACATTTTTAAAAATATACAATCGTCCAAAAATACTGTATATGATGTATTCAGAAATATTTTATCTTTTATGCAAAAGCAAATGTTACATGGATCTTGACAATATAATCTCACAATACATGTAGCCTCGAAAAAACTATATTATGTATATATTATTACTAAGAAAATACTCTTAGTCACATTTCACCACATGACACGTAACGAACTCCTTATCAAGCTGATAAACCCCACTATACGATATCTAACTCAAGATGAAACCCACAAAGCGAGTCATAACTAATCTGAGCCGCAAAGGGGGAGCTTCTCTTCCGATTTGCCTTAGGGATTCCGCTAACACATGTGCATGACATACAGCACACCCATTTCCAGCCATGCAAACGGCATCTGGGAATTAGATACACTTCCAGTATTAGGACCTCGGCTGGGAGATGGTAGCCGTGTTGTTCGGTTTACTTGTTATCACCTTCGCATTACTCGACGTTAGTGAAATCGTGGTTTCCGGCCGTAGACTTTACCGACAAATCCCGTCTTCGCTTTGGGCAGCGAGCGGAAATTCAGAAGTATTTTCTCCGCCTGAGATTTTTGTCAGTATTGAAGGTTATGAATACCTAGTGGACACTACGTAAGCAGTTACAGTGATACATAAAGAGAATACACAAAGCAAATGGATTTCAGCTATTATACATGATTCATTATATCTACTCACTAACGTCATAAAATTGACCATTATAAATACATTACTAATAATAGAGAACATCGCCAAATAAAATAATGGCAACAACGAACATACAACATTGTACGAAAGAATAAAACATGGATGGAATGTTATTGACATTAATGGATACCGTATGTTTTTTTTTTAATGACTGTGGACAGCTGTTAGTGAGGTACATGTTAACGATTTTTTTTTTATCCAGACCATTGCATATTATTTATTTAGTTTTTCTGAACATGGTTTTGTTATTTTTTTCATATTCTGGGTATGTAAAGTAAGAGTAACCGAATGATTAGATTCACTACGACAATTAGTGCATATATTTTTCAATATGGTTACTGTTATCGTCACACTCGCTACAATCTTTTACTATACGGTTAATATCCTCAATATAATCACCATGAATATAAATTACTAATCTCACTTTTTTATATCTGCCCAATATTCAACACTTACTGCAAATAATAAGAAGGCAAACTGTTTTCTCCTTCCTTTGTTGCTAACAAAATCTTGTTGATAAAGGCATTTTTCTCCCGTCGTGGGCTCTCCCAGCGGCCCCCACTTCCTGACGGGGAGCAGCTTCTATTCTCCTTTAAAATATTCAAACTTGCAGGTCGTCCTTCGTGAGTGACCTTTTTGGAACGACCAGGTTTTTTAAGGCAAAGGTCGTGTTATTTCTCTTTTAAAGGGAGAGTAAAACATGGAATATAGATCGAATTGTGGCCTCGCTGGCAACTCTACGAAGAAAGACGCTCGACCACAGAGAAACGAACATGACTTCGCACTTTCTGATCTACAGAATCCGGGAAAGTCTCACTCTGTACTTTATCTTATCGCCTTTCTTGACTTTTCGGTCGGAGGGCACGTCCATAGCGATCATTGTCACTACTCTGATAACAATGACGATTATGATTTTGGTCGATGATAACAATGACGATTATAATTTTGATTGATGATAATAACAATTATTATTTTAATTGATGATAAGCATGACGTTTAATAATTGTGATTGATGATAGCAACGACGATTATTATTTTGCCTGAAGATAACAATATCGATTATAGTTCTAATAAAAAATATTGATCAAGCCAACGTGTGCAGATGCATCTCGTTTCCTTACTTAACGTGCTAGTAACAACAGCAAATAAACAAAACAAAACAAAAAACACGGAAAATAAGCAGAGCACAGAGAAAAGTCACACAACAAAGGCTGAGAACGCCCCAAGTTCTGGTCAGACATGCCTTGACGTGTTGCCAACATGTCAAGAGCAGGCAAGCGCACCAAATCAAAGTGGTTACCTATCATCGCCCCCCCCCCTATCGTCTTCACTGCG
>NC_051386.1:57721211-57723711 GCF_015228065.2 Penaeus monodon | reverse complement strand
GTTGACTGGTTGATATTGCTAATGACCCGAAAGCGAGCCAAGAATTCCTTTTAAGTGGAGCCCCGGAAGTGACCGCCGCAATAAAATTAAGTATTTGCGAAGGTCTATGGATGTGCACAACGGTCTACGGATGTGCACCGTTTGCTTTGGCAGTTTGGGTGTGAAGTTAAGGTCTAAAGATACTAGATTTCGCTTCGCTGTCTCTTTGTCTCTCTCTTCCTTTTCTGTATGTCTGTCGTTCTGTCTGCCCTTCTGTCTCTCCGTGTGCGTGTGTGAGTATGAATGCGAGTGTGAGTGTTTGTGTAAGTGTAAGTGCCAGAAATCTAAGTTGCTGTGTGTGTATATGGCGTGAGCTTGTGTAAAGGAGTGCGTGATTATATGTATAAAAAATGAGAATGCATACACAAACACAAATATACACAAACAATCAGACAGACGCGCGCGCACGCAAGCATGCACCCACGCACGCACACACACCCACGCGCACACACACACACACACACACACACACAAACAAACATCCCCCCCACACACACAACCACGCACGCTCGGCGAAAACAAACACGCAAGTAAACACGGAGTCAAACACACTTCCAGCCTCGCACTTCAGAGGGAATAATTTATCTTATTTTCTCTCCAAACAAAGCAAACAGAACGAAACTCCCACGCGTCTAATACTGCTTAAGATCCTGGAAAAGCAAGGGTGTTCGATAAGCACCAGGGGCTTCTTCTCTATTAGAATAGTCATGTCATTTTTTTTTTACTTTCCTTTTTATGTCGTTTTGTAAAAAAAAAAAAAAAAAAAAAAAAAAAAATTCTTTGCTTACTCCTGCTCTATTATCTTCGTTTCGCTGTTGTTTTTGTTCTTCCTTCTTCTTCTTTGGTTCTTTTCGTGATTTTGTTTCCTGTTTTTTTCCCTGTATTTTCCCCCCTTCTTTTTTTTCCTAATTTTCTGTTTCATTCCCCTCTGTCTTTTCTCCCTTGTATTCTCTCTCGTTTCCATCCCATTCCTCTTTCCAACCTCCATTTACCCCTCCTTCTTTACTCTCCCATTTTTTCTCCGTCTTCCTCTGTGTCTCGCCTCCCCCTTCCCTTACTCTCTGCTTTTCCCTCTATTCACTTTTTCTATTTCTCGTCACTCCCTATCTTTACTCTACTTTTTCACTTCCGCTTCCTCCTCCTCCTCCTCCCGTTTCTCTCCCCTCCATCATTATATCCTCTTCACTTCGCCGTCTAGTTTCCTTCTCCTCATTCTGCCTCTCCTCCCGCTTCCCCGCCCCCCCTCATTTCCTCCATTCACTTCTTCCTCTCACTCCCTCCCGTTACCCCCTCATTTCCTCCATTTACTCCCTCTTCTCACTTCCTCCCATCCTCCGTTTTTTTACTCCCTCCACTTCATCTCCCCCTTTACTCCCCCCCTTCACTCCCTCCTCTTCATCTTCCCTTCACTCCCTCCTCCTCATCTCCCCCTTTACTCCCTCCTCCTCACCCTTATTCCTCCTTTCCCTCTACCCCCCCCCCCCGTCTTCCCATCGCCTTCCCCTCTTCCCCTCCTTTGTTTACCCCTTAAACAGCGACCGCCATGGCACTGTGCCGTAGCCGCAAGACTTAGTTAATATTGGCACTTCGGCTAAGCTGTGCCCGCTCCGAATGCCACTGTCAGTGCCTGCTTAATGGCATCGCGTTTGGCAAAGCGTGTGTAGAGATCTGGGCGGTGTTCAAATGGCATCAATGGTGGTGGTGGTGGTGGTGGTGGTGGTGGTGGTGGTGGTGGTGGTGGTGGTGGTGGTGGTGGTGGTGGTGGTGGTGGTGGTGGTGGTGGTGGTGGTGGTGGTGGTGGTGGTGGTGGTGGTGGTGGTGGTGGTGGTGGTCATGGTCATAGTGATGGTGATGGTGATGGTGATGATGATGATGATGATAGTAGCAGTGGTGGTGGTAGTGGTGATGGACGTGGGAGGAATGGGGGTGAGGGGAGGTGATGGCGGTGTGATGCTGATGACAGTAATATCAACAGAAACAACATCTCTATTATCATCTCTATTACTGGCGTCATCAACGTCCTCACCAACAACAGAGAAACAAGAACAGAAACAAAACCATCATCACGCAACCCTCACCTCTCCATCAACGCAACAAAAAAACAAAAACACCGAGATTAACAACAACAAAAACAATCCCACCATTGCCAATATCAACACAAAAACAAAACCAGAAACATAACCACCACCACCCTTTTGCAACGACAGCAATAGCAATAACAAACAACAACAACAAAAACAAAAGTATTACCAACCCGCCCCCCTTTACGGCAACAACAACAACAACAACAACAACAACAACAACAGAGCCTCCATCGGCGACAACGTGATTATTCCCCGGAAGACCATCTGTCACTAATTCGCTTGCTCCGTCTCCGAGAAAGTTTTAATCTCCTTTCCTTGGCGAAAGTCTGCCTCTTTGGAGACTCTAATTTCCCGCCCCGCCTCCGCCCACGCCCCCC
>NC_051386.1:57706211-57716211 GCF_015228065.2 Penaeus monodon | reverse complement strand
AGAGAATGGTCGTTAATATAAGATATTTCATTTCTAACCCTTCCCCCTCCCTGAAAATGCCATCGCAAAAGAAAAATGTATTTATCCACTTCAAGGTATTAAATTCAGGATCTCGGTGCTACCAAAGACCCTCATAGCAGAGGATTTACTGGAACGCTTCCTTTAGAACTTTCTTATTCTCTCATTTGCGGCTCCATTACCTCGTCCTCGCACCCACGCAGGCTACTGACGCGGAGCTGGGAAGGGACATACTCCGGCGTGGCTTTATTTTGCTCCGTATTATCATAATATGGCTTCACGACATGTACTCGAATCACCATCTCGTTCCCATTCTCTTTCGGTTCGCTCTCCATCTATCTCTGGTTCATTTATTTTCTATGCTTGTCTCTTCAGTCTTTCTCCTTTTTTTTCTCCCTCTCATCTTCTCTCTTTCTCTCTCTCCCTCCCTCTCCCTCCTTCCTTTCCTTCCCTTCCCTCTCTCTCCCTCCCTCCCTCCCTCCTTCTCCCTCTCCCTCCCACCTTCTCCCTCTCCCTCCCACCTTCCCTCCCATTCTCCCTCCCTCTCCTTATATGCAACGTGTCTGAGCCCCTCCTGCAGAAGGCGACCTGTCCCTCTGCCGCCCCTGCCCGGCCACGATCTCCCCTAATCCTCGGCCCATTCGCTCTCTCACCGGCGTCATTAGATAAGTCATTCGCCTGATGTTTTATTGAGCAGTCTTCCCGTAATCCGTCTTGTCGTTTGACTGGCTAACTGGTCGATTTATTATTCGTTCTGCGTTGAGGTGTTCAGTGAGGTCTGTTTGTTTGTGGTTGTTTGTTTGTTGTGTGTGTGTGTGGGGGGGGGGGGCTTGCGTGCGTGTGCGCGTAAGTAAATCTGTGCTATATATAAAAAATAACACCCAAAATACAGAAAAAAAGCAGACGAGCAAAACAAACAGCCTTATATCCCCCTCCCTCCCTCCCTTGTTTCCTCCCTACCTCCCTCCCTCCCTCCTTCCCTCCCTACCTACCTTCCTACCTCGTCTCCTCCCCTCCCCTCCCCACCCTACCTCCTCCCCCCTCCCTTCCCCATCCTACCTCCTTCCCCCCTCCCTCCCTCCCCCACCCCCTCAAATAAAAAAAAAATCCTCGGAATGGTATTAGCTGCCAGAGATCCTCCACCTCGGCTGAGAACCTGAAGCAGCTCCTCCTCCAGGGCTCGCCAAGACGCTGAAGGAGGGGCGAAGACGATCACTCGAGATCAAAAGCTGATTGGCCGAATTGCCGCGGTCTTCAAGGCGTTTTTATTATCATCATCATTATTATTTTCATTATTTATTATCATTATTATTATTTTTATTATCATTCTTTCTTTTTTTTTTGACATGGCCTGCGAGACGATGCTTGGTGATTGGTGGTGATGATTGGTGGTTCGGTGGTGACGATGATGATGATGATGATGATGATGACGATGACGATGACGATGACGATGACGATGATGATGACGATGATGATGATGATGATGATGATGATGATGATGATGATGATGATGATGATGATGATGATGATGATGATGATGATGATGATGAGGAGGAGGAGGAGGAGGAGGAGGAGGAGGAGGATATATGAGGAGACGAAAGGGGATAAGGACAAGGGGTAGAAGAAAAAAATAAAGAAGAAAAAGAAAAAGAAGCAGAAGAAGAAAAAAAAAAGAACAAAAACAAGAAGAAAAAGAAAAAAAAGGTAAAAACAGGAAACAAGAAAAGCAGATGAAGAAGAAGAAGAAGAAGAAGAAGAAGAAGAAGAAGAAGAAGAAGAAGTAGAAGAAGAAAAAGGAAAAGAAGAAGAAGACGAAGGAGAAGAGAACGAAGGAGAAGAAGACGAAAGAGAATAGGACGAAGGAGAAGAGGACGAAGGAGAAGAAGACGAAGAAGGGGGAAAGGGAAACCCGGGGGGACGGGAATGGGCCCGCCGCTTTGCCAGGGGAAAATACACAAATTTTTTTTTCGCAAAAGGGGTTTTGGAAAAACCCGGCAAAAATTTTTTTTAAAACGCAAATTTTCATCCTTCCATCCAAATTTTTAATTCATTACTTTTGCTTTAAACTTTTTCAAAATTTACATAGCCCAAAAATTAACATAAAAAATTCATCCCCCCCAAAAAAAAAAAAAACCAAAAAACAAAAAACAAACGCACCACAAAAAAACAACAAAAACCCCAACAACAACAACAACAACACACAAAACCCCCCACAAACACAGAAAAAAAAAGAAAAATAAAAAAAACAAAAAAAAAAAAAAAAAAAAAAAACAAAAAAAAAAAGAGAGGGGAAAAAGGGGGGAGGGGAGAGAGGGGAGAGGAGAAGGGGAAGAAAAAGAGAGAGAGGAGAGAAAAGGAGAGAGAGAGAGAAAAAAGGAAAGAGAGAAAAAGGAAGAGAGAGAGAGAGGAAAGAGAGGGGAGGAGAGGGGAGAGGGAGAGAGAGGGGAGAGAGAGAGAGAGAGAGAGAGAGGGGGAAAGAGAGAAAAGAGAAGAGAGGAGAGGGGAGAAAGGGGAGGGGAGAGAGAGAGGGAGAGAGAGGAGAAGAAAAAGAAGAAAGGAAAGAAGGGGAAAGAGGGGAAAGGAGACAGAAGGGAAAGAAGAGAGAGAGAGGAGAGAGAGGGGGGAGAGGGGAAAAAAAGAGGAGAAGTTGGAGAAAAAGAGAGAGAGAGAGAGAGAGAGGGAGAGGAGAGGGGAGAGAGAGAGAGAGAGAGAGGAGAGAGACCCGAAAAGAGAAAAGAGAGAGAGAGAGAGACGAACGAGAGAGAAGAGAAGCAAACAGAGAGAGAAAAGAGAAGCGAAAAGAAAGAGAGGAGAAAGCGAAAAAGAGAGAGAGGGGAGAAGCGAACAGAGAGGGGAAAAGAGAGAAGCGAACACGAGAGGGGAGAAAAAACGAACAGAGAGGGGGGGGGGGGAAAGAAAGAGGGGGGGGGGGGGGGGGGAGGGAGGGGGGAGAAGAGAAGAGAGAGAGGGGAGAGAGAGAGAGAGACGAGGAGAGGAAGAAGAGAGAGAGAGAGGGGAGAGAGAGAGAGAGAGGAGAGAGAGAGAGAAAAGAGGAGAGAGAAAAGGGAGAAAGAGGAGGGGAGAGAGAGAAAGAGAGAGAGAGAGGAGGAGAGGGGACGAAAAGGAGAGGAGAGAGGGGAGCCCGACAAACAGAGGAGAGAGAGAAGCAAACCCGAGAGAGAGAGGAGAGAGAAAGCGAACAGAGAAAAGAGACAGGAGAGAGAGAGAGAGAGAGAGAAGGAAGAAGAGAGAGAGAAGGAGGAGAAAGGGGGGGGAGAGAGAGAGAGGAGAGAGAGAGAAAACGAAACATTTTCCCGCCCCTTTTTTCCCCAAAATTTTTCTCTTTTCCCCTTTTATCTTGTCAGCCATCTTACGTCCCCCGAAGCCCCTTCATCTTCCACTTCTTTCGCCTTTCGTGACGCCCTGTTATCTTATTCTCCCTCGTTTTATCCTCCTTTCTTGCTCTTCCTTTCGTGGGACTCTTTAGGCCTACTTAAAATAATACAAACAATATACATTATAATTTTTCATCATACTCGCTCTCCCCTCCTTCCATCTCTCTCTCTCTTTTCTCTCCCTTCCCCTCTCTCCCCCTCTTCTTCTCCCTCTCTTCTTCTCTCCCTTCTCTCTCTCCCTCTCTCTCCTCCTTCTCCCCTTTTCCCTTTCTCCCTTTTCCCCCTCTCTTTTCCCCCTCTCTCTCTCTCCCTCTCCCCCTCCCTCTCCCACACCCACTCCACCTCCTCATCTCTCTATCTCTCTCATCCGAGATTTCCCTCTCTTGTGGATGTTCTTCTTCACCTCCTCAAGTAAACAAAAATTCTTGGGTCCAATTTTCTGCCCTTTTGGCCCCTTTACCCCCCCCCAGGGGGAAGCTCTAAAAAGGACGGCGCAATAAGGTAGGAGAGAGTTCAAAGGTCAAGGGAGGTCAATAAGAAGTGGTTGGTAATAATTACGGAGGCAAATGACAATTAAGAAATAATGAGAGAAGTCAACGTTTACGTACAAGAAAGGTTAGGAGAGGCAAATAACAATAAAAAGGTCAGACGTAAGATAGTTCATTAAGAGAGGTCAGGATAGGTCAGTAAGAAGAGGACGACCAGGGACAGAAACAATACAAACAAACAAAAAAATGAGATGGGGGGAGCGAGTGCGTGACGTCATTCAGGTCGAGGTCTGATAGGGTCATTTTCGTGCCAAGAGTCTCGCTGCGACGTCATAAACAGCCTGGGTTTTCCGAAAAAAAAACGCTGGGAAAAATCTGAAAAAGGAAAACAGAGAAAAGCTTAACCCCCCTGTCTTAAAATACCGGTGCTGAGGTTTTTACTAGTTCAGTCATTTTTTTTTCCTTTTTTGTCAATGCTGTTCTTCTAAAAGGGTTTGGGTTTGGGTTTAAAATTTTTAAAGTGGGTTTGGCATATATTGCACACAATAAAACATAAAAGGTTTAAGACAGGGGGGGCAGACAGTACCCCCACAAACCACACCATACAGCGGAGAGAGGAGAGAGAGAGAGAGAGGGGAGAGAGAGAGAGGGAGAGAGAGAGGGAGAGAAGGGGAGGAAAAGAGGGGAGGAGAGAAGAGGGGAGAGAGAGAGAGACGAGCACAGAATCTACATAGAAAAAAAAACTTCACCTCTCTTCTATTTCTATCCAAATCTGGTCCATTTTTCTCCAGATTTACTACAGCACATATTTCTCCCTTCCAGATTTTTTTCTCTCTCTCTTCCCACCCTTTGCCGAAATGTTGCCATTTGCTCTTAAACATCTTTAAACCCTTTATTCTGTTTCCCTTTTAATATTTTTGTTGTTTCCATTTTCCCCTTTCCCTCGTGTTTTAAATTACTCTATTTCTCCCTTTTTTCTCTTTCCCCTCATAATTTTTTTAATTTGGGCTTTTTTCCCCTACTTTTTCCCCTCTCAATGCCCTTTTTCTTTCTGTCCCTCTTTATTCTTTTCTCCTTTCTTTTTCTCCCCCTCCAACTTTCTTTACTCTTTCTTTTCTTTCTTTTTTATTCCTCTTTCCCCTCTCCTTCCCCTTCCCCTCACTCGCTTCCCTCTCTCCTCTGAAGTTTATTTTTTTATAACTACAACTCATCTCCCAGAACCAAGGGAGAAACTTCACTGCTCAAACTATTAAAACAGTTTTTTTTTCCATTTCTTCTTTTTACCCTTCATCCCAACAGAAAACGAAACCACGAAGCCCAAAAACCGAAAATACAAAACCGGATGAAAAAAAAAAAAATAATTGACCCGTTCTCTACAAAATTCAAAACTCCTATTTCAGGGAAAATTTTCATTTAAATTTTCTTTTCCCTTTTAAAACATTTCCTTTCCCTAATGATAATGTAATGTTTCCCCATAAAAGCAACTGTACTGTTTATCCCGGGCTCCACGGGGAAAAACGAAATATATGTAAAGAAGGAAAAAGTTAAAAAACTAAACAAGCGGTTTTAGGAAAAAAAAAATTTTTAAAAACCTATAGGTATTATCATTTATTTTTTCTATAAAATAACCATCTATCTATCTTTCTACCTATCCATCCAAATCTAGCTATCCATATCTATCTAACTCAATCTATCTATCTATCAATCTATCTATCTAATTTCTATCTATATTAAACTACAATCTCTACCCCGCCCCAACCTATCCATCCATCTACAAACACACATGCATTTGCAACAGAACCAAACAACAAAATGCACTCATAAATCATACACCCATATTAACCCAGATCTCCGAACTCATAGATCATATACACTCATATTGATTAACCCAAATCTATAACTACCATCAACCTACAGCCCGGGTTACCCCTTAAAATTTTTATCTTTGGGTCCAAAAATAGCCCCCTTTAAATTTAAAAAAATAATATTAGATAAAAAATAAAAAGTCTCTAATTAAAATGAATATCATTTGCCTCTCCCTACGATTCCGATGAACATTCGGTTCGTTGTTTTCTATTTGCATTATAAAGAGTGGATTTTCACCGTTATCGCTAAAACAGATAGGGCTTTATTGTACTGATATCATAAAGGGAGCAGAGACGAGAAAATGAGGCTGTGGAAATAATCACGGGGGGGGGCAGAGAGAGAGAAAAGAAAGAGGGGAGGAAAAAAGGGGAGAGAGAGGAGAGAGAGGGAGCGATGAGAGAGAGAGAGGGGAGAGAGAAGGGGAGAAGGGGGAAAGGGGAGAGAGAGAGAGAGAAGAGAGAGAGAGCGAGAAAAAAGAGAGAAAAAGGAAAAAAGAAAGAAAGAAAAAAAGAAAAGAGAGGGAAAAGAGAGGGGGAAAAGAGAGGAAAAGAGGAGAGAGAGAGAGAGAGAGAGAGAGAGAGAAAAAAGGAAAGAGAGAGGGAGAGAGAGAGAGAGAGAGAAAAAAAAAAAAAGAAAGAGAGAGAGAGAGGAGGAGGAGAAGGGGGGAAGAAAAGAAAAGGAGAAGGGGAGAGCAAGAGGGAGAGAGAGACGAGAGAGGAGAGAAAGAGAGGGAGGAGAGGGGAGAGGGGAGAGAGAGAGGGGAAAAGAGAGAGAGAAGAGGGGAGAGAGAGAGAGAGAGAGAGAGAGAGAGGGGGAGAAATAAAAAAAAAAGCAAAAAAACACAAAAACACACACCCACACACAACACACACCACACACACACACACACAACAAAACACCCCAAAAACCCCACACAACCCCACCCCACACCACAGGAGCGAGAGAACAGCCCGACAGACCCACCCGGCCTCGAGACACCCTCACGGGACCGCTCAAGACAGGTCGCACGGGTCAAGATGGACCTCGACTGCAGCCCCCCCCCTCCCCCCCCCCCCCCCACCCCCCAGGACATGGGTCGCCCATCGTCGCGAATGAATAATGGATGGTGTGTCGTCGGGCCGCTGCAGTTTTCCCGCCTAAGGAGATCCTCGGGGCCAGGACGCCCACGAAATGCGCGGCGCTGAGGGGGGGATGGAAACCCAGGGCCCGGGGAAAGGGGCCCTTTGGTTTAAAGGGGGTCGCCCCGCTCCCCTCTCTCTCTCTCTTCTCTCCCTCGGTCGTTTTCTCTCTCTCTCCTCTCTCCTTCTCTTCTCTTTTCTCTCTCCCCTTCCCCTCTCTCTCCCCTTTCTCTTCTCTCTCTCTTCCCCTCTCTCCCTCGCTTGTCGCTTTCTCCGTTGCCCCTTTGCTTGGGTCTGACTTTCTCCGTCCCTCTCGGTCGTCTCTCTATCTATCTCTATCTCTCCATCTCTCTCTCTTCCCCTCTCCTCTCTCTCTCTCTCTCTCCCCTCTTTTCTCTCCTCCCCCTCTCTCTCCCGCCGTTAAAACCCTTTTCTTTTACTTCTCTCTCCCTCTCCCCCCCCTTTTTCCCCACCCTTTCCCCCCTTTTCCCTTTTCTCCTAAACCCTCCTTATAAAAAAACCCACCACTCTCATTCCTTTTCTTCTTTTTCCCCTTCCTTTCTGCGTCTTCCCCCCCTTCCCCCCCTTTTTTCCATCCGTCATTAGCCTTTCCTCTCCACATTAATCTCTTGCTTTTTTCCCCCCCTTTTCAATTTTCCCCGCCCCCTGAGACGAGGAAGCACAATTGAACACGCAAACTGTACTCTTACATTCATCAAACAGTAAATCAGGCGTAAACATTAATCTAACAATCAACGAGACGTATAGATTTACGAAATGATTAACGGAGGGGGAAGGGGTGTGGATTTATCAAATAATTAACGGGTCACATACATTTTCAAAAGATATACGAGACAGATGATCAATTAAACCCCGAAGATACACAGACACATACCACAGAAAAAAAAAATCTGAAATAAAGAGGCTCTTAACGTACACATAAAAGGATAAAAAAGATACACAAACACACGAAACATATAACGAAACATATAAATACACCAGAAAAAAAAACAAAAAAAAAGAAAATAAATAAAGAAAATAACGAGGCACATCCATATATCAAGTAATTACCAAGCCGAACTCATCCACCAAATAATCAACGCGGTCAAAGGGAAAACGACTCGAAAACAAATAAAACAATTAACGAGAAAAAGCCAATAACTTAAATACCAAACCTTACGAGCCACACGCACACAGCGAGTCATTAACGAGATCTCTCGAGCTATGCGAACGGGCGAGCGATTCCGAGCTTCCCCTAAACCCCTAAACCTTTAAAACTCGAAACCCCAATGAACCTCCAGACCTTTAAACCCTTAAGCCTCCAGACCTTTAAACCCCTAAGCCTCCAGACCTTTAAACCTCTGAACCTCAAAGGCTCTAATCCTCTAAATCCTTAAATCCTCTCACCTTCTACACGCCTAAACCACTAAACCTCTGAGCCTCTAAATCTCTAAACCTCCATATATGTAAACCTCTAAAACCCTAAACTTCTAAATACCTGAACCTCTAGAACACCAAACGCCTAAACCTCTCAGTCTCTAAACCTCTGAGCCTCAAAGTCGCTAAACCGCCAAACCCATAAACCTCCCAAACCTCTAAACCCTTCAACCTCTAAACGTCTAAACCTCTAAACCTTTAAACCTTTAAACCCTTCCTCGTCTCAACCTCTAAACCTCTAAACCACGCGTACTACTTGACAACCACTATTCAAAACTAGAATACCGCTGCGGAAAGGTGCCGGGAATTCCTCCGCCGAACTGACCTGACCTGACCTGGCCTGACCTGACCTGACCTGACCCACCTGCGGCACTCGTGGCTCTCCTTGGCGCTGGTGCTTTATGCTTGCTTTTCATTAAAGGTTAATTAATGAAAAAGAGGTGGGTCTCTCTCTGTGTCGTCCACTCTCGCGCTCTATCTCTTTATCTCAGTATCTGTCTGTCTCAATTTCTATCTCTGGTTCTATATTTATTTCTATTTTTCTTTCTTCTCTCCCTCTCTTTCCTTCTCTCCCTCTCCCGCTCCAGCTTCTCCCCCCTTCCTCTCCCTCTCCCTCTCCTCTCTCTTTCCTTTTCCCTCTCCCTCTCTCTCCCCTTTTCTTCCTCTCCCCTTTATCTCCTTCCCTCTTTCTCTCCCTCTTCCTCTCTTTCTCTCCCTTCTCTCCCCTTTCTTCCTCTCCCTTTATCTCCTTCCCTCTTTCTCTCCCTCTCCTCTCTCTTTCTCTCCCTCTCTCTCCCCTTTTCTTCCTCTCCCCTTTATCTCCTTCCCTCTTTCTCTCCCTCTCCTCTCTCTTTCTCTCCCTCTCTCTCCCCTTTTCTTCCTCTCCCCTTTATCTCCTTCTCCTTCCCTCTTTCTCTCCCTCTCCTCTCTCTTTCTCTCCCTCTCTCTTCCCTTTAGCTCCCTTTCCCTCTTTCTCCCCATCCCTCTCGTTATATTCTGGCCAGTGAATTCATCTTCATGATCTCTTAAACCAACGCCATTAGATTACTTAAAAATTCCCACCGTCAAACATTCCATTTTCCTCGCCCCTTTCCGCAAATATTTTCATTTTCTTTATTAGCACTTTCCTCTCTTTTACTCCCTCCTCCCACGCACCGCACTTCGCAGCCAACGCCGCCGCTCTTTTCCCCTCTGTACACCATTCTTGGTCCCTCAGTCTCTCACTCCTAACCCCTTTCCTCTCTTTTCCCCTCCTCTCCCCTCCCTCTTCCCCTCTCTCGTTCTCCTGGGCCCCCCCTTCCTCCTCCCCTCTTCTCCTCCCTGTCCGCCCCCCCCCTCCTGGCCTCTCCCCACCTTAACTCTTTCCCTTCCTCTCTGTTGACCCTCGCCTCCACCCCTCTCTTTACTATCCCCCCTCCCTTCCTCCCTTCCTTCCTTCCCGTGCCCCGCCCTCTCTTCCCCTCTCTTTTCCCCTCTCCTCCCCCTCCCCCTTCCCCAGGGCCTCCCACTTCCCCATCAATCGAGTCGTCCCATATTTGCTTTGTCCATTAGTGAACACACTATTAAAGGGGACGTGTCGCGAGCGGTCAGCCAGGCGGCGTGTCCATCCTCGGCGCGGGGGAAACTGGAGCAAGCGCCAGGCCTCCCTCACTGCAGCCCTCACGGCGTTGCACGATCT
>NC_051386.1:57688711-57698711 GCF_015228065.2 Penaeus monodon | reverse complement strand
TTTCGGATCTTATGCAAATTTTACGCCGATGTGTCCAGGATAACTTTGAAAATTTCGAAGGATGGATGCTCCGGCTGTCTCAGAGGCGCCGCTTGCTAATCAGAGGTAACGGGACCGCGCATGCGTGTAGCTTGTTCGGGTTGGGTTTGCTTGTGAATGTGGCAGGAGCGTGACTGCGTGTTTGTGTGAAAATGTCGCGTCGTCACTTAATAATGTTTTGGAAGAAAGAATGATAAAAAATTGTATGTATGTATATATATATATATATATATATATATATATATATATATATATATATATATATATATATATATATATAATGTAGTGTTTTATGTGTTATTTTATGTATAAGCGATTTTGTGCGTGTTTCTGTATCTGTGACTTTTCTTTAAGAATTTATATTATAAAATAAAGAAAAGGAACGAATGCACAAACAAACAAACAACCAAACGCACACACACGCGCGTACAAACAAACAAACAAACACACAAACAAACACAAACAAACATTCCCCACGCCAAAAAACCCAAGCCGAACCGGGTCCCTTCTCCCGACTCCGTGGCCGATGACGCCCCAGACTTTCTCTCTGATTACTGATGTTATTTTTCGCGGACTGAACTTCCCGATTCCAGCGCAGGCAAAAGGTCAGCGGCGGGAAAGGTCATGAGGGAGCGGCGAAAATGTAGGAGGCCAAGAACAGTGTCATGGAAGAAGAATAGAGGCAGGTGGGTCTCGGGTGCAAAAAAAAAAGCCACCCGGTAACTATTGTGTGTTGTTTTTGCTTTTCCTTTTTTTATTTTTTTTCCCCTTTTGTATTTACTGTACTTTGAGCTACTTGGTAATTATTGTCTTTTTTTTTAATGTACTTTGAGATTTTGATTTATTTTTATCTGTCTTCCAGCGTTCGCATATGTACAAACGCACATGTGTAATGCGATGTATACATGCATTACGATGTATGGTGAATTAACTGTGTTGGTTGTCCGTAATGAAGTTTCAGATGAAGGTTTTCAGTCGGGATTCATCTCTCTCTAATCACTTTTATCATCAATTTGTATCCATTGTTCGTCCGTTCTATATCATACTGTTTTTTTTCTTCTTCTTTTCATTCTTCTTCTTCTTCTTCTTCTTCTTCTTCTTCTTCTTCTTCTTCTTCTTCTTCTTCTTCTTCTTCTTCTTCTTCTTCTTCTATTCTTTTTCTTTACATTCTTTCTTACTTTTTCTTTCTTTCTTTCCTTCTCTCTCTTCTCCACGGCTATCTGTTAGGCTCCTCTCTGACAATCAACTTTATCAGTATTTGTATTCTACCGTCTCCCTGCAGCCTTCCCCCCCCCCTCCCTCCCTCCACAAAATCCTTCATGACCCCCCCCCCTCTCCTTCCCCCACGCGAACGCCTGACAATATCCACAACATCCAACTCAAATATACAAACCAATCAATAGATAAACCTGGATAAACCAATCAAAGTTAGAATTCCCTCCCCCCCCCCTGGATAAGCCAATCAAAGTTAGAATTCCCTCCTCCCCCTCCCCTCCCCCCCACTATTAAACTAAACCCAACAACACTCAAGCTACACAATCTGGTTTCAATAGCCATTAGAAGGATTGGAACCCGGCGAGGCAGAGATCAAACGATAACTTTATCTATAACGTAACGATGAAAACGGAACAACCTGATGCTGAAGATAAACGGAGGGGGTGGGGGGTGGGGGTGGGGGGGTCGGTGCCCATGAGGGTTGGGAAACAAGATTAGAGAATTAGAGCCATGGAAGGTAGGGTGTGTGTGGGAGGGGGGGGGATGACCACGTATACAGGAGTTTTACACATACATACATACAGACATACATACATACATACATACCCGTATACAGGCAGAATTTTACACATACATACATACATACACGTATACAGGCAGAGTTTTACACATACATACATACATACATACATACATACATACATACATACACACATACACACACCTGAAGAAGAACAGACAAACAAAAGATGCTAATGACAAACGCGCGACACAAACCGAGAGAGTGGGAGTCGTACATGATGATATTTTGTGCATCAGAGAATTTAATGAGTTTTCCAGTGGCACGAAAAAAGGGAGATTACAACAACGAAAGGATGTGGGAGAGAGGGAGGGAGGGAGGGAGGGAGGGAGGGAGGGAGGGAGGGAGGGAGGGAGGGAGGAAGAGGGGAAGAGAGAGAGAGAGAGAGAGAGAGAGAGAGAGAGAGAGAGAGAGAGAGAGAGAGAGAGAGAGAGAGAGAGAGAGAGAGAGAGAGAGAGAGAGAGTGGAAGCGACAGGGAGAGGGAGATAGAGGGTGGGAGAGACAGACAAACAGAGAGCAATATTCATCACGTTATAGATGTATTATCAACGGTAATTCTAGACAAGTGAAATGGGATCCCGGACGGAACTGCATGATTAATCTCATGAAATTTCCTCATTTATCATCACTCGTCAGGTTACAGGAAAATGATGCTGTTTATGCGAGACCAGATTTTGGCTCTGCTAGAGGATTTAGGGCATATTACAGGATTCAATTCATATTACGTAATGCGTAAACTTTTTTTTTTCTTTTTGCGTGCCTGTATGTGCGTGTAAGTCTACGTCCGTGTGTTCGTGCGTGCGTGCGTGCGTGCGGTTTCGACCACCTCCCGCGGGCTTATTATTTCAACATAATCGCCTGCCTTGGAGCCCCGCCGTATCTCGCTGCCAAAACGCAATTAGTTTAAACCTCCCGAAAAGTCGCTCGTTCTCATCCCCCCCTTCCCCTCCCCCCTCCCCCTCCTCTATCTCTCTCTGTGTTATGACCCCCACCCCACCCCCACCCCCTCCGTAAAATACTTCCCCAGACCGATTAAAAACTGACCCGCTTCCTTCCCATATTTATTTCTTTTATGTCAATTTTTTTTCTCTATTATTCTTTTTCTTATCTATCATGTTTCTCGCATATCGATTTTCTTCTCCACGAAACAAGTATCGCCAATGAAAATGTAATAGCGCCAAACCTTTCCTTAACTTTCGCCGTTCCGAACACTCTAACGGCTATTCCGGTAGCCTTGCGGCGATAAACAGGATAGGAGACGAAAGTCCTATCAACGGAAGAGATTCCAGGGAGGGATGTGGCTGAAAGTCCTATCGCCGAGACATTCCAGCAGGATCGTAGCTGAAAGTCTCATCGCTGAAAGAGATCCTAGCAAGATTTCATTAAAAAAAATCCTATCATCGACAAAGGTTCCAGCACAATAACAAATCAAAGTCCTATCACCGTGATATTCCATCCGGGTTGCAATCAAAAATCCTATCCCCAACAAAGGTTTCAACATGATTGCAAAAGAGAGACTCCAGCAGGACAATCTGAAAGTCCTATCACCAAATGAGTGTCCAGCAGGCAAAAAAAAAAAAAAAAAAAAAAGTCAAGCCAAGCCAAGAGAGATTTCAGCAGGATCGCCATGGAAAGTCCTATCACCGAGTAAAATCCCAGCAGGCCCGTATATAAAAAAAAAAAAAATCGCCATCACCGAGATTCCCGCAGGATTCCAAACGAAAGTCCTATCAGCGAGAGACACCGATTACAGACATGACTTCCAACAGCGGCCAAACTTCCTCGCCGGTCCGTCTCCCTCGTCGCTTTCTCCCTGCGTAAAGGAACCCTGAACTCTCCCTGTCATTCGGAGGACCTGATTCGGGCCTTCAATCGCAGGGCCAAAGGATGACCCAACTCCCTCGGCCCTTCCCAATGGCACTCCGGGTTCACTCCTGCACCTCGACGCCGGAGTGAAAATGGAGGCAGGAACGGAGAAAGGACAGAAGAGTGAGACGGAAGGAGGGAGGAAGGAGGGAAGGGGGAAGGGAAGGGGGGAGGGAGGAAGCGAGGGAGGAAGGGAGAGAGAGGGAAGTGGGAGGGAGGGGGAGAAGGGGAAGGAGGAGGAAGATAAAAGAGAGAGAGAGAGGAGAGAGAGAGAGAGAGAGAGAGAGAGAGAGAGAGAGAGAGAGAGAGAGAGAGAGAGAGAGAGAGAGAGAGAGAGAGAGAGAGAGAGAGAGAGAGAGAGAGAGAGAGAGAGAGAGAGAGAAGAGAGAGAGAGAAAGAAAGAGAGAAAAAAGAGAGAGAGAGAGAGAAAAGAGAGAAAAGAGAGAAATTGAGATAGAGAGAGCTAGAGACAACCGGACGACAAGGAACACTACAAACAGACAGATAGATAAACAAACAGCGAGAAATACAGAGACAACGGAGTCTATGCGACCGGCATGAAAATAACCATTAATTGCAGACATAATCACCTTGCATGTCGTCATAAGTGTGTCAAGAGAGATAGTCGTTATCATTGCAATATCTAGTCTTGTATTGCAAATTGACGTTCGCTGATGATAATGACGCAGCTATCGCAAATGAATTACTTATTTCATTTCGCCTTACCATTTACTTGAGCTACAGAAACACGCTCAGGGATTACATAATCAGAAGTTGATGGCTTAGTAGTAATATCGATAAAGTGAAATGTACAAACCTTATGATATTCGACAGCATTACACCATACCTGAAATTTAAGAAGAAAAAAATTAATGTTGTTATGTTTTTATGGACAACATGGAGAACAATATACCTGAATAAATTTAATAAATCTACTTAAATCTATGTGCATTACCTAAATCTTATCCACATGATAATTAAAATGCACACAACCAATCCTACTCAACAACTTCAAAACAGTTTACGCTTAAAAGTACTGAAAGGTACAGCAAAGAAGCACAAATTCAGTTTCAAAGAGAATCATCATCTTCCACACTCTAGCATTCGGTAAAATTATACGAGAGAGAATGGATAATGAACAATAAACTCTGGATTCTCTAGCAATTGCACAAACACAGCGTGGCAGAGAATACGGACAGCTATATCCATGTTCTGTGATACCTTGCGCTTGCTTGCGTCTGAGTGTGTGTGTGTGTGTGTGTGTGTGTGTGTGTGTGTGTGTGTGTGTGTGTGTGTGTGTGTGTGTGTGTGTGTTAGCGTGTGCGTGTATGTGTCTGTGTGTCTGTCTGTGTTTGTTGTCCGTCCGTCCGTCCGTCTTCTATCTATCTATCTATCTATCTATCTATCTATCTACCTATCTATCTATCTACCTATCTATCTGTCGTACAACCCCCCCCCCCCCCCAAAGTGAAATAGCAAGAGATACCACAAGTAAATGCCCCACAGCCGCCCCCGGCCACACGCCCACAAGACAACACCGCCGTTTGGAACACCTACGCGTTATCAGCAGACGGCAGACAGCGCCCGTGCTCCCCCGCCGCTTCCGAGGACGCCAATATCACCGAGGGATTTGAGGTCATTTGCACGACACACCGGCAGGGGGGGAGGGGAGGGGAGGGAAGAAGGGAGGGGAGGGAAGAAAGGAGGGGGGGATGAAGGGAGGGGAAGGTGGAGGAAGAGGAGAGGGGAAGTGGAGGAGAGGGGAAGGAGAGGAGAAAGGGGGGGATGAAGGGAAGGGGAGAAGAGAAAGGGGAAAGGAGGGAGGAGGGGGAAGAGTGGAAGGTGGAGGAAGTAGAGTGGGAGAAGAGAGAAGGGACAGTGGATGAAGGAGAGGGGAAGAGACGAAGGAAAAGAGAGGAAGGGGAGAAAGGAAAGAGGGGAGAGGGGAGAGGATAGCGGCGATGAGGACCAGACCCAGTGCTGCTCAATTCCCCGCCGTGGGTGAGCTGCGGACGCCAAAGTGGTCCTTTGGTGAAGATGAATCAGCTGATTATCCCTTTTTTTCTTTTCTATTCTTTTTCTCTTTTGTGTGTGTGTGTGTGTGTGTGTGTGTGTGTGTGTGTTGTGTGTGTGTGTGTGTGTGTGTGTGTGGTGGTGTGGTGAGTGTAGTGAAAGTGAGTGAGTGAGTGAAGTGAGGAGTGAGTAGTGAGTGATGAGTATAGTGAGATGAGTCGACGACGAGTGAGTAGTGAGTGAGTGAGTGAGTGAGTGAGTGGGTGAGTGAGTGAGTGAGTGAGTGTGTCTGCATTTGTGTTCAGAATTTATTTCATATTTGGCTTTGTCTTGCTCAATGTCGTTTTGCCAGCCTATTTGCCCGTCTGTGTGCGTGTAGATATATAAAGGAGACAATAAATAAATAGACAATAAATGAAGCCAGACAATACAATAAATAAACAAACACTGCCAATAAATACAGAGTTAACAACATCCACTGGCTACGTAAACAAAAGCGGCCAACGGAAAAATAAAAGAAAAACAGACAATAAACAAACAAAACATAAATAAACATATAAAACAGACATTAATAAAAAATAAATAAATAAATAAACGAAACAAACAACAATGACAACAAATCTTAAGGTTCGTATCGAGCCCAACAAGTCATCCTCATCAGACGATGAAACTAAATAAAATTTCGCCTTTTTTATCACCTGATGAGGATTCACGTCAAACTTGAAACGTTGCGATTACTTCACACTGAGGCTACAGCTGATCTGTCTGTTAGTCTGTCTGTCTGTATGTCTGTCTGTGTCCGTCTATCTGTGTCTGTCTGTCTGTGTCTTTGTCTGTCTGTCTGTCTGTCTGTCTGTGTATTTGTCTGTCTGTCTGTCTGCCTGCCTGCCTGCCACCCAGCTTCCTCACCAACATAAACACAGTCTCAGAACAATATACTTTACGATTACACTTATGACTACATATGAGCTCGTGCTTTTAGCCGACACAGACACACACAGACACAGACACAGACACAGACACAGACACAACACAGACACAGACACAACACACACACACACACACACACACACACACACACGCCAATATTTCAGCAGGCCCGACAAGCGAATATTATAACCGCATCAAGCCTAGACTGGCGTAAAAGCAAATGCCAGATTCTGTATTGATAGAATAATCCAATTTCATAATTAGTTATTTCTATCACCAGAGCGGAATTGCGAAACATGATTGAGCGGGAGCGTCCAGGACCGCACAGGCAGAGGGGGGGGGGGGTGATCTCGGTGCGCTCTCTCTCTATATATATATATTTTTCTTCTTTTTCTTCTTCTTCTTCTTCTTTTTCTTCTTCTTTTCCTTTTTTAGCTTCATTTATCTTTCTCTGCTATTTGTTTGCTTGTTTTACTTATTGTTATCATCTTCCTCGCCTTATTTTTTTCTTCATACCCTTACCTGTCTAATATACAGTGTTTTTTTTATTGTTTGTTTGTTTCAATTGTACCATTTGTTATCATCTTCCCCCGTATTTTTTTTCTTCTCCTTATTCTAATCTTTTTATTTCTTCTATGTGTTCGTTTCCTCGTATTTGCTGTACTTTTAATTCATTCGTTTTTGCTCTTGTCTTTTTTTAACGGAAAGTATGTAGTAATGAGAACGAGGAATCAGAGAAATCGTCGTTCGAAATTTAACCCAAAGAATCTTGTGTTACAATCATTTCTCATTCCTTTTTCCTTATTCCTCTTTCCTCTCTTCCCCCGTTCTTTGTTCTCCTCGTCTGTCTTCCCTTGTTAACGTCGTTCTTTGTTCCTTGTCCCTCCTCGTTTTTCGTTCTCCATTCCCTCCCTTTCGTTCGTTATCCTCGTTACGTGTTTCCCTCGTTCTTCGTTCTGTAACTGCCATTCTTCGTATTTCGTTTTCCTCGATTCCTGGTTCTTCATACCTCTAATTCCACTCGTTCTTTATTCTTTGTTTACCCTGTTCCTCGTTCCTCTAATTCTTCTCGTTCATTGCTCTTTTTTCCCCTCGTTCTTCGTTATCTATTCCATTCTTTGCTTCTCCTCGTTTCCGCGTCATTTTATTCCCCTAGTTCCTCATTCTTTATTCCCCTCGTTATTTATTCCAGTCGTCCCTCGTTTTCTTTCCTCGCTCTCTATTCCCCTCATTCTTTGCCCCCCATCCCTCGTTTCGTTCTTTTATTCCCCTCGTTCTTTGCATCCCCCTCGTTTCCCCGTTTCTTGTCCCGTTTTTCCTCCCTGACCCTCGAACACCTCCCCCCCCCCCTGCCCCAGAAGCCACTACGGGCAAATTGGAAGCCTATCTCATAGCAAGCATCCCCTTTTTCCTCCCCTCTTGTTTATGGTTCGTATATATGCAAATTAAATTACGCAATATTCCCCCTCCCCCCCAACCCCCCAACCTCAAACTCTAACCCCCACCCCCCCGTCACAATGATATTTTGAGTGTCAATCATAACGTGCAGTGTTGTATTTACTTCTGTGGTTGGCCGCTGTGGCGAGCTAGTCCGAGCGCGTCTACGATATATATATATATATATATATATATATATATATATATATATATATATATATATATATATTTCTTGATCTGTCTATTTAGCTTTAAGGTTGATATATACTGCAATTTCCTACAATATCTTGTACCCACTCTGTGTATGTTTAATATCAAGGTTGATATGTACTACAGTTTGTTACGATATCCTGTACCCACTCTGTGTATTAGGAAATATAATTACAGATAAATCATAATAATAATAAAAAACGCAAAGACAGAAAATCCGAACAACCCTAAATATAATTACCCTCTTTTCACATAACGAAAAAAAGTGTCGTAATTTTGTCAGGGCGTGCGAGGAAAGATGAATAAAAGCGAAATACAATTCCTTGAAGATCAATACTCAATATCGCTCTCCCCTTGCCAGTCGCCTATTAAGAGTCCCCGGAAATTGCATTCGCAAGAAATACTAATAAAAATATTTCAAAACGTTCCAGCAATGGTTGCCGATAAGAAATGGTGGACGAGCGTCTGGCAACCCTTCTAACGGCTGGACGAGGCTGCCAACCAATAGGCGGCTCCATAATTCAAACTCCACCAATCAGGACTTTACACGTGGCTGACTTCGATGGCCGTTACATGTGAAAGTTTAAAAAGAATTATGCCAAGCTCGGAAATGGAGTCTTGCCGTGACAACAAAATGGAGACGTTATGCTGTCAGCGGCGAAACTTTAATATTCGGGACTTTGCTCTTAAGTTATCGATGCCGAACGTATAAACCAATAACACCATGAAGAGAAACAAACCTGATCTAATTAACTGAACACTGGCAGCCCATATCTTCAACCGGAGTGATAAAGTACACGATAAATAAAGAAAAATCTTCTATCTCCCCATTGCAATGCTAAAGTAGACCTACACGAAAAGATTTCCCATATCAGATTAAAAAAAAAAAAAAAAAAAAAAAAAAAAAAAAAAAAAAACAAAACGCCTACAATGGAGAGACAGAAGTCAAACTGCATGAACTTCCAAACCAAATCTTAGAAAAAAAATCCAATACACCTTCACTGGATAGAGAAAGAACACATCAAAATACACACATCAACATCATCGCCAAAGAATCGACACCCCCACAACCACATCGGAGAATGATACCGAAAGGAAACCCCCGCTCAGCCATAGAGGTTTATCCGGACGACGACACCTGAGCGAGGCGTCCAATCAGCCAGGCAGGTAACTAAGGCCAGGCACATGCACCCACAGAGACAGACAGGCATGAACGCACACATTCACTCACACACACTACTACATGCATGCATCCAACGACTCACTCATTCTCTCTCTCTCTCTCTCTCTCTCTCTCTCTCTCTCTCTCTCTCTCTCTCTCTCTCTCTCTCTCTCTCTCTCTCTCTCTCTCTCTCTCTCTCTCTCTCTCTCTCTCCCCCCTCACCCACTCACTCACCCGCTCACTCACCCGCTCACTCACCCGCTCACTCACTCTCTCATACTCACACTCACGGACTCACACACATTCACCCACCCACCCACTCACTCACTCACTCTTTCTCCCACACTAACGCACCCACCCACTCACTCTCACTCTCTCACTTACACACACACACACACACACACACACACACACACACACACACACACACACACACACACACACACCACACACACACACACACACACACACAAAAGGACCCCATAAAAGCTCATTCCTCTCCCAGTCTGTCACACCGAAGGCTGGCGTGAAAGGGAGAGAGCGTGAG
>NC_051386.1:57656211-57666211 GCF_015228065.2 Penaeus monodon | reverse complement strand
GAGAGAGAGAGAGAGAGAGGGGATCAATAACGGACGTCCATGACAAATACAATTCTCTCTCTGTACTTCCCCCTCGACATGAATGCCTTTATATACTCCATCAACGTTGCAACTTCGGTTCCTTACGTGATTTCCTCCTCGAATACGACTCATCTGGATTGCAACTCTTCCCCTTTAAGTGCAAATATGATTTTCAGGCTCTCACTCCCTCTCACGCTTTCTTTTTCCTTCATTCATTTGCATTTTGACCAGGTTGCAAGACGCAAATTATTTTAATACTTGTGTCGAATCTAGTCTGTTGTCTCAAATACCGGGACCGCCTGAGATAACATGTTGGCTACATGCTCTGTCGGGACAACATGGCGAGGTATATGGCCATTGTGCCTTATTGCACCTTACCTATGTGGCGTGGCATGTTGGCTCTGTATGTTGCCGCAATCTGCCGGTGAGAGAGTGGCTCCCTTGCTACTGTGCCAAGGGAGGCGCGGAAGTGGGTAGAATTTGGCTGCATATGGCCGCAATCTGACACACTGCGTTGGCGAATTAGATGCAAAGGAACTCGCAGGTTTGTCTAAGAATGGGGTGAGGGAGCGGTTCTTCAGCCCCAGAATACAGCATTTTAGTGTGCGTGTGTGAGTGCGAGTGCAAGTGCGTGCGCGTGTGCAAGTGTAAGTGTGAGTGGAATTGTAAAAATAAGTGCAAGTGTGAGCGCTGAGCGTGTGCGCGCGAATGTGTGTGCAGTATTTACCCATTACCCTCACTCCCCAACAAATTTTGGGACATCTCCAACCAACTCTTTACCCAACTCTATACCCTGTCCAGACTTCTTTAACTCCCTCCCCCTCCAACCCTCCACCTCCCCCTCCCCCTCCACTCCCCTCTCCCTCTCCCCCTCCAAATCCACTCCCCTCTCCCTCTCCCCCTCCAACCCTCCACCTCCACCTCCCTCCCCTCCACCCTCCCCCTCCCCCTCCACTCCCCTCTCCCTCCCTCTCGTCATCCCCCGCAGGTCGGCGCAAGGAAGACTAATTCGCTCTCTATCGGGCGGTTCCAGTCCAGCCAAATTCGGTTCGCCCGCCTCTGCCTTCGTCCCCATGGCGTCGGCCTCGCTCGCCCACGTTGGACACTCGCCAGAATGCCGCTTCCGCCCGCCCACCGCCCATGCCTCGCCGCCCGCGCTACCTTCGGCTTGAACTCTTTTCTTTTCCTCTTTCAATCGTTTACTCCCCTTGCCTTCTATACTTTTACTCTCTCCATCCTCTTCTATCCTTCCTTTCTCATCCATTCTCCTATCTCCCTTACGTCTTCAATGAACCAGACCTCGTAATAATGGACAAAAGTACAAAAAAAAGTAAAACACACACACACAATGACCTTGTTTTTGCTGTTATTAAGAGCAACCGACATGAAATACATTTATGCCGGAGTTTTCATACCAGAATTTAATGTATTTAGTTAATCTTTTTCCCCCGCGCAAATTTAAATCGCACTTTTTTTTAAAAACTCGTCGCGCTAATGAGAGTATAAAAAAAAACTCTTTTATCATTTCAACTTCCCCTTTTCTTAGGGCTTGGTCAGAGTTAAGGAGAGTTGCCAACTTTCTTATATGATTTTTTTTTTTTTTTTTTACAAAGAAAAAGGGTGTTGTTCTACTTCAAACTTGGACACGTTTCTTCTCCTTCTCCTTCTTCTCCTTCTCCTTCGTCTTCTACTTATACTACTACTACTTCTACCCATACCTCTTCTTCCTCTTCCTCCCCTTCCCCTTTTCCTCCTCTTCCTTCCAGTCTTCCTCTTCCTCCTCCTCTTTTTCCTCCTTCTCTTTCTCCTCCCCCTTTTTTTCCTCCTCCTCTTTCTCCTCGAGCTCTTCCTCCTCCTCCCCCTCCTCCTACTCTTCCTCCTCCTTCTCCCCCTCCTCCCCCTCCTTTTTCTTCTTCTTCTACCTCGCTCGCTCACAACTTTCAGAATTTCGCCATAACTTCCGAAGTCTCTCTTTTGCGTCCCATCCCCGTCGGGTGTATGGTCTTTGAATCCTTACCCTCTTCAAACTTAATATCGCCACAGAATACATTAGCATTTTTTTCCCCCGAGAGAACTTAAAGATCGACTCTCTATTCATCTCCTAGTTAATCCCCATCTCTGGCGTACTTAACCCCCCCCCCCCCTTTTTCCCCTCCCCAAAGATCCCCTCCTTGAAGCTGACGGGGGTGGGGGGGGTGAGGGGGGGGGAGGCAGAGAGTAATGAGGGTTGCCTTCTGTTATGGAAGGCAAGGAACGGGCGTACTTTTCCTTGCCTCCAGCATGGGTTTTCGATTAAATAACGGTCCTTGATTGTAAAGAATAGAGATAAGATCCACTCGTAACGTAAAATAATGGCACTTAAGAGCAGCCGAGGTCATCTGAACACTGTGGGAATAATATATATGATGTGTACGCAGACGGAGGGGGAAAAATATGGAATGAGAATCAAAATACAGGTAAGAGAGAAAGGGAGGGCCCTGGGGCGCAGGGAAGTCGGGGAGACTAAGTAATGGTTATTGGTATTAGGTGCAACATGAAGACAAAGGATAAGGACTGTTCATGGTGATGGTACCGTAAGTTTACTGTGCTGTAAAGAGAGGATTATGTTGTTAGCAGTGACGTCCTTAAAGCCGGGAACAGAGGAGTCGCAACGGACGAGCGGTTCTATTCTACAACTAGAGTATATACCTCTCTTAAATACAGCACTGCAATCGTGCTTCAAAGGGCAGCGTTAGAATCAGTTGCAAAGGCCTCATCGCAGTCGTCCTTCGCCTCTCTGGCAACCTCACAGCGAAGGACGAGGGAAGATAAGCGAACACGGCTCGCACTTTGCCTCCGGATCAAGAGTAAGAGAATGGCGGAGACATGCCATCTGGAATGCCCCATTCAAAATGCAAATGCCGATCGTGAATTTGCACTTTCCATATTGCATTCCCCTGTCGTATCCTGTACCATTATCTCGCGGACGTACTGCGCGCCCTTTGGGGAGGTTACTAATACGTTCACCAGAGGCGCTGATCTCGGTTCTATCCCTGTCAGTCGTAAAGTCCAACCGCTTTGATTTTTGTTCTTCGATCTTCACCGCTGATGTGGCAGTAACTCCCGAACGGACGGGGAAAAAAATCATTCTTATTACCATACCATGTGGATCGCAATGACTATCTAGTACGTGTTCGTAACAACATTCCCCAAATCACAGAGGCAACACGGGCATGAAAGTCTAATCCACGAGAACACACAATCACCGCACAGACGTAACTTCCAATCCAACCAGCCCAAGAGAAGGGGAAAGGCCGCTCCCAAGACCGCAACACAAGCGGCGCAACTGCATGAACCCGCGAGAAACACCACAAATGCACGAACGCCCGTGATATACGACAGGATGGTGCTACATTACACGCCTCCGAGAGCGTCCGAAGAGATCTCATAACGCGTGCACGAACTGCGTGTGTCTGCGCCCCAGGCGTTGGGTCCGGGGCCTTGAGGATGACTAGGGAAACGAAGGTCTCTTTTCCATTATACAAGAAAAGAGGTTAGGTAACGAAGACGTAGTGGCACGGACGCTGAGCCCCTGTGAGACATACATGGCCGGAGGTGCTGAGGCCAAGGAGAGGTTCAGGGGACTGACTTGGTTCCCTTGTCCTAAGGACACGCGAGAGCTTAGGCGAGATCTAGTGTGAGAATTATGTCATCGTAACCACAGAGACGTGAAAAAATACAGAAGGACAGAAGAAGAATTTACCTTTCTGTTGAGGGACAGTTAAGAGTATAAAAGGTGGTGCTTGGGCTGTAACGAGCGGCGAACACGAGTGGGAAATGCACTGGGGGACGAATTTCAACATGTTCAGCGGATACACGGACCGATTATCGCCAACCTTCCATCAGAGAATACCGCCATTCACCACGGACCAACATTCCAAACGAAGTTATTCATGCCATGATTCACTTCTCTAAAATTCATCTTCACTTCGGCTGCTGTGCAAACCTTAGAGAGAGAGAGAGAGAGAGAGAGAGAGAGAGAGAGAGAGAGAGAGAGAGAGAGAGAGAGAGAGAGAGAGAGAGAGAGAGAGAGAGAGAGAGAGAGAGAGAGAGAGAGAGAGAACCTTACTTCTCGATTATCTTCTTTCTCCACATAATCTAGATCAAGAGACTTTCCCGAGAGACATGACTTACATAGTGATATATAATCCACGATTTCTTTTCTCTAAAAAAAATCGTGCTATGAACTCACAGGCTCTTCTTATCAAACCGTATAATCATACGAGCTTCCATTATGATAATATCGATAATAATTAGACGATCTTGAGGCTTATGCAACACCGCTAACAAGCTACAGTTCATAAGGCTCGCATTCGCGTAAAACTAAACTTTGTCAAACATACAAAAACGAACATGACAAGCGACCGAAATGAAAGAAAATAAAACGCACAAAAGACCTCGGTTTATCTTACAAAGGTAACAGTATGTGGCGCACAAAGCAGGTTCAAAAACGGACTTAATTAATTATGGCTCGATCCTGATACGGCTTTTAGAAGAAGGAAAATGCCTTGTTTGCTCTTTGTTTTGCTAATTAGATAGGCAGATATATACACAGATAGTCGTAGATAAATAGACAGGTAGATAGACTGATAGACAAGAAGGCAGAAAGATATCCATAAATAGATATAGATACATATCTGAAGATACAGTACGGGTATGTATATGTATATGTATATGTTGTATGTGTGTGTGTGTGTATGTGTGTGTGTGTGTGTATGTGTGTGTGTGTGTGGTGTGTGTGTGTGTGTGTGTGTGTTGTGTGTGTGTGTTCGTGTGTGTGTGCGCGTTCGTGTGTGTGTGTTGTGATTGCGTCAGTGTGTGTGTGGCGGGGGTTTCGTCATGTGTGGGTGCGTGCATGTGTGCGTGCGCGTGCGTGCGCATGCGTGCGTGTTTTTCTCATCAGCAGCGCTGTACATCTATTCTTCATCTATTACCTTGTCTTTATAACCTCCCTAAGCATCACATACGCAAACCGCTGTTTTCTTTTCCTTATAAACTATCAGTCCACCTAATTTTCCACCAGAATATTATAGATCAGGAGTCCCTTCAACCTCAGTCGTCAGTGTGAAGACTCAAGGTGGAATGTTTACCTGAAACCTCACGAAACTACGAGGGTTTCATGAGATCTATGAAATCCAGCGGATTCGCATTTCTTCCCACTGATTCCGAAAACGCTCTGAGAGAGAGAGATGGGGGGGTAGAGAAAGAAAGAAAGAAAGAAAGAAAGAGAGAGAGGGAGGGAGAGGGGAGAGAGAGAGAGAGAGAGAGAGAGAGGGGAGAGAGAGAGAGAGAGAGAGAGAGAGAGAGAGAGAGAGAGAGAGAGAGAGAGAGAGAGAGAGAGAGAGAGAGAGAGAGAGAGAGAGAGAGAAGAGAGAGGAAAAGAGAGAGAGAGAGAGAGAGAGAAGAGAGAGAGAGAGAGAGAGAGGGGGGAGAGAGAGAAAAAAAGAGAGAGAGAGAGAGAGGGGGAGGGAGAGAGAGAGAGAGAGAGAGAGAGAGAGAGAAGAGAGAGAGAGAAGGAGAGTGAAGGAGAGCGAGAGGAGAGAGAAAGAGAGAGAGAGAGAAGAGGAGAGAAGAGAGAGAGAGAGAGAGAGAGAGAGAGAGAGAGAGAGAGAGAGAGAGAGAGAGAGAGAGAGAGAGAGAGAGAGAGAGAGAAAGACCTTATTTCTCGATTACTGAAAGACATACTGACCGTCTTACATACTTTTTTATTATAAATCAACTGATCTTACAATGAATGGATCCAGTTTTTTTTTCTCATAAACTGACCTTTTTGATAATGAATGGATTATAAAAATATAAATTATAATGATTGGATTATATATTGACTTTTTCACATGAATTAACTGACCTTCTGGCAACAAAGGCATCTGGTGTTTTTCCTTCCTCAGAAATTAAATAGATTTGTTGTTTCTTCCTTTCTAACAAACCAACTGACTTTTTTTCTCTCATAAACCGACTTTTCACTCACAAACTAAATTACTTTTTCTATAAACTCATTTTTTTCATAAACTGACTTTTTCATAAACTGTTTTTTTCTCATAAACTAACTGACTTTTACTCATAAACTGTTTTTTTCTCATAAACTAAATGACGTTTTTCTCATAAACTGACATATTTTTTTTCTCATAAACTAAATGCCTTTTTTTTCTCACAAACTTTACTAAATAACTTTTTTTCTCATAAACCGACTTTACTTATAAAATAAATAATTTTTTTCTCATAAACTAACTGACTTTTTCTCATAAACTAAGTGACCTTCTTACAATGAATGGATTTGATGCTCCATGTTTTTTTTTTTTTTTTTTTTTAATCTCCATTTCCATCAACTTTACTGAAGATTCGCTGCCAAAGGCGGATCAAAGTGTCATTTCGCAGAATCCCGAAAGCATTCTTTTGGGATTAATGTTTTATTTTTTCTTCTTCTCTTTCACTCTCCACTTTCTTTTCCCTTCGTCTCATGTACCCTTTTACTTCCTCGTTTCTCTCTTTTCCTTCTTCTGCCTTTTCACATCCTCCTTTTCCTCTCACTAACCCTTCCCTTCTGTTTTGTTGATTCTTCGCATTTTCCTCTCTTCTTATATCGACTCTTTCTACTCACACTTATATTTTCTCTACGTCTCTCTTCCTATCTTCCAATTTGCTTTTGCCTTTATCCTTGTTTCTCTCTCTCTCCATTCCTCTCACTTCATCTCTCCCTCTGTCCTTTCTTATTCTCGTATTATTTATTGTATTTCACTTTTCTTTTTCTACTCTTTTGTTTATCTGTCTCTCTCTTCTTCTCCCTTTACCTTCAGCCTTCCTCCCCCTCTCGATTTTTTTTTTCTTTCGTTACACTTCTGAATACTTTCTATATTTTCCTTTTTCTTTTCTTTCCTTCTATCACCACTGTCTTTTCTCTCGCTCTATCCCCCTTCCATTTTTACCTGATCCCTCTCTCATTCTATCTTTTATCCGTATTCTGGTAGACCTTTGCATATCTATTTATTTTCACCTAGTTATCCCCTCTTATTCTTTATGCCAATTCCATTCTTGATCTTATTTTTTTTCTTTCTTGTATCCATTCACTTCGAATTTTTTATCGTTTTAATTTATTTTCTTCCCCAGCTCAAAGTCACAGAAGCCAATTTTGCCTAAGACATAAAACTCTTTGATTTTATTATCTACGATTGCCTTTTCTTTTTCCATGTACCTTATTCTTCATTATATTTTATCTATCTTATTTATCATTTCTTTTTTTTTTCTACCATACTCTCTCATCCATTTTTTCCTTCATTCTCTCTTACGTTACTACTTTGTCTTCCATCTTTCTTCCCAAACTCAGATATATATAATTTTCTTATTTTGGGCTTTTATAGTCAACAGCTGCCTGTGGTTCAGAGTGAACAGTGCGTGTTAAAAAAAGTGCATACCACCTCCCAAAAAATATATACATATAGTGTGGATACTTTCTGGTTTGTCCTGGGCTTTTAACCAATGGTTTTTGCACGAACTGTTGATAGAATGACAAAACCGTATAGACAAGGAAGGATTAAACGAAAGGGAGAGAGGGAGAGGGAGAGGGAGAGGGAGAGGGTGAAGGGAGAAAGAGGAGAAGAGAGGAAAGGAGGGAAAGGGAGAGGAAGAGGGGAGAAGGAGAAGAGAGAAAAGGGGGAGGGGGAGAGGGGAGAAAAGGAACGAGAGGGAGATGGGACAGGGACAGGGACAGGGACAGGGACAGAGAGAGAGAGAGAGAGAGAGAGAGAGAGAGAGAGAGAGAGAGAGAGAGAGAGAGAGGAGAGATGAGAGAGAGAGAGAGAGAGGATGAGAGTGATAGTGGAAGAGAGAGAGAGAGAGAGGAGAGAGAGAGAGAGAGTAGAGAGAGAGAGAGGAGAGAGAGAGAGAGAGAGAGAGAGAAGAGAGAGAGAAAGAGACAGACAAACAGACAGACAGAGAGAAAGACTTGGGAGAGCACGCCCGGCGCAGACAGAAGGGTCGCTGGGAGTCACCGCCCGCGGGCACGTCCCCACGAAACCTCACGGCCGGGCGCTGTCTGCCCCTCAGCCTCCTCCTCGACCTTGGAACTTTTCTCCTCCAGCCGACCGCTCTGGCAAGGGATTCAGGCTGGCACGAGGCACGCAGTTTGTAAATAGATTGCGACTATCGACTTCATTACGACGCCCGCGATGAATTTTACTTACATAGCTGCATTCACATCGAAATAAAAACAACGATGTGACAGTAGTCGACATTTTTTGCTCTTCGTTCATCTTATTTATCCATTTAATAACAACAGGAAACAATTCTTTTAGTAACAAGTTCCTCGCGTGTTCCGTAAATAAACTACTCTCTCGCGTTCCCTGTAAGTTCTCCTAATACCACTTTCCCCTCACTCCGTGCCAGCATAAAAGAGGGCTATTCCTTTATATGATCGGTAATAATGTTCCTTACATGTCCCTGCGTCTATCAAAGAGATAACCACAATAGCAGGATCCAAACCTTACCTTTTTCTTGATATCATCTGGTGCCTTTTGATCCCACGTCGCATGCATATCCCAGCTTATTTCTTTGCTAATATTACTCTTTCTCTCTGTGTCTCTGTCTCTGTCACTCCCTCTATCTCTGTCTGTCTGTCTGTCTGTCTGTCTGTCTGTCTGTCTGTCTGTCTGTCTGTCTGTCTGTCTGTCTGTCTGTCTGTCTGCCTGCCTGCCTGCCTGCCTGCCTGCCTGCATGCCTGCCTGCATGCCTTGCTTGCTTGCTTTGCTGCCTCCTGCTGCCGCCTGCCTGCCTGCCTGCCTGCCTGATGCCTGCCTGCCTGCTATATATATTTATTATATAATATATATATATATATATATATATATATATATATATATTATATATATATATATATATATATATATAATATAATAATAATAATAACAATAATAAAAGCGAATATCTCCCCTTTATTCTTGATAGTCTGCCATGACAATCCATCAAGCCATTACACCCCGCCAGCCAGCCAGCCAGTCAGCCACAGCGTTCGGAACACCCCCGGCTTCACCCCATAAATATGAAATGATCTACGGTCAACAATATCTCTGGATACTGGGGCTGAGTTTGCCGCGGCAGCCAGGCGCTCCCCATCGCTCTCTGTCCCGACGAAGGATGTTCTTTCTCCGGCCCCTGGTAACGAAGTTGCGTCGACGCGGGAGAACACTGGAGACATTGAGACCGAGACAGATGGAATGTTCACGGCACGATGAGAGAGAGAGAGAGAGAGAGAGAGAGAGAGAGAGAGAGAGAGAGAGAGAGAGAGAGAGAGAGAGAGAGAGAGAGAGAGAGAGAGAGAGAGAGAGAGACGGTAACGTATGGATCCGTCCGGTCGACACAACTCTTTTGTGGTGAACTTGGAAAAAAAGGTCCTTTCTTAAAACAGATTATACTCTTTTTTTTTCTAAGCAGAAAAAAAATAAATCCCTTGTCTGAAGCAGATTATATATTTTTATAAAGTAATCTGATGACGCAGATACACATATTAGGAATAAAAAGAGGTTAGTTGATGCGTCCGGTGAAGCAACATCATGAATGTACGTTTGTCAGAGTGAGGAGAGAGCTGAATTAAACAGAACCTTTAACCTTTAATAATCCCCCAGGCGTGATAAAACCGCTGACATACGACCGTAACAATAATACTGAGGAAAGTCGAGATAACAAGTGACGTTCGCTTCATTTCCCTCTCTTTTCACTTCATTTCTAGCTCTTATTTCCTTTTTCCAGTATATTACCCGCCTACCCCTTGCATTATTCTACATCTTGCAATGCAATATTCACCACTGCTTTCAGTTTTTTCTTATCCTTTGTTCTCCCCATTCCTCCCTCCCCCTCGTTTTCAAATATCACAAAACGTGTCTTATCCCCGCACTGATAACGAGATACCTACAGCCAAACCAGAGGTAAAAAAGAAAAAAAAAAAAATATC
>NC_051386.1:57650258-57656111 GCF_015228065.2 Penaeus monodon | reverse complement strand
CAACAAAAACCCCACAACCAAAAATACAACATAGTACATACATACATATAGTGTTTTTGGGTTTTGTTTTTTTTTTTTCGTTTGTGTGTCTCGGGTGTGTGTATGCGAGCTTTCACTTTATAATATGATAATAACATTACAGTCCGCACTATGGGCGTCTCTCTCGTTCCCACGCAAAGAATAACTTCGGGTCGCTGTCGCTGCCTCCGAGTGATGATGACCGTGCTATTATTTTAATTGCGCTGCAACGAGCGATATTAATAAGGATACGACTTTCATGCTGTTAAAGGCTATACTGTTCGTGTATTGCCATTACTGTTCCTCACGCCACAGCTGCAGGTTACGTTTGGGTTGCTGGTGATCATAATGTGGCAGGATTTTGTAATAGATTTTTTTATTTGTTAGTTTATTATTATTATTATTATTATTATTATTATTATTATTTTATTATTATCGACGTTTTTTTATTATATACAACGTGGATGCTAAAGGGATAACGATAAGAGGATAGGAGTTACTGTGGTATTGTACCAAATAAATGAAACATCTTCTTTTTTCTTCTTTTAACGGTAGGTTCATGTCTGAGCCGCCGTGGTCACAGCATGATACTCAATTGTAGTTTTCATATTGTGATGCTCTTGGGGTGAGTACGTGGTTTGGGGGTCCTCCAGTTCCTTTCCACGGAGAGTG
Source organism: Penaeus monodon (assembly GCF_015228065.2). Lineage (NCBI taxonomy): Eukaryota > Metazoa > Arthropoda > Malacostraca > Decapoda > Penaeidae > Penaeus > Penaeus monodon. Next base: position 57,655,421 of record NC_051386.1, on the reverse strand, counting down.
CCGGTGGTACCTTTTTTTTTTTTAGGTAATCATTCTCTCTATTTGGGACCAGCACTGACTTGGGCTGGCTTTTGGCCACCCAGTGGCTAGGTAGGCAATCGAGGTGAAGTTCCTTGCCCAAGGGAAACAACGCGCCGGCCGGTGACTCGAACCCTCGAATTCAGATTGCCGTCGTGACAGTCTTGAGTCCGACGCTCTAACCATTCGGCCACCGCGGCCCCATAAATGAAACATACTGATAAATAATACAAACAAATGGAAAAAATAAATAAAATAAAATAAGATAAAATAAGAAAAAATTTAATAAATGCAACGACCTTAGCAATAATTGGAGTAATAGGATGGCTGTCATAATTCTTGTTTTGGTCTCGATTAGAGCAATAACATGTTATGAAAAAAAAGTATTTGCGATATTAAAGGCTAGAATGAAAATTAAGTTTGATAAAAGTGATAACGATTACAGAATGAGTCTTGATGATATTTATAACATTTAATTAGAACAGTAAATTTAATGATAATAATAATTAGGATAATGATACTGACATTAGCACGGATATATTATTGCTAGTACTATTAATGATACTGAAAGCTTTAGTCATTATGTTGATGATAGTGAGATGGTTATGATAGTAAAAATAACAGTGAGACAAAATATTAAAAGTATTTGATACAAATAATAATCATAAAGTAAATAAAAAAAGAGGTGAATGTGATATTGATAGTTGCAGTAAAACATTGATGTGGTAATAAGGAATAATAATGATTCCTGCGATTTAATGACACCCATACGAAAATGCAGTGAGAAAGATAGTAAAGAAGATAATTGTTATTGTAATGTTTATAGTAACAAGGATAATAATAATAATAATAATAATAATAATAATAATAATAATTAATGCTTCATATATGAACACTGTAATGACGCAAATAGCAACAGTAATGTTGGTAGTTATAATATTTATAAAAATGTTGATATAATGATAATGACGGTAAATGATTATGACACTTTTCATTATGATAGAAGTGTAATACCAACTTTAGTAGTAATGTTGATAATGACCATAATGATAACAGTAATAATGACATCAACGATAAAACTACAACAGTAATTGTGATGATGGTAATTTTGATAAATTATGATAATTACATATTTACTGCTTATCACAGTGATGATGAAAAGGAAGCCATGCGTAAAATTGAGAACAATTATCGTCCATACTGTACTAGATAAATGATATTTCCTGTGGGTTTAAATGCAAATAAGAATAATTCGGAATGCAATCATAATCACGAGATGTTTTCATTTTCTACACTAATTTCCAGCACGTGGAGACGGGGCTTTAAAGTATTCTGTTGTTCCTCATGACTGTTGAAGATTTCCTCACGGTACCCATTCTGTCGGCTTAGATCTCTTCACCTCCTCTCGGGTGACTCAATACCTCTTCAGCCTCCTCCTGTTGACCTCATTTCTCGGGATCTGATGCTCTGTGACCTCGTTCCCCCGCTGTGACCTCCCTCCCGAGATATTCCCGTTAAGCTTAATGAACTGAGGCTTCCAGGTTGGGTCGGTGGTGTTGGTCCTCGGCGGGATGTCGGCTTCTCGAGTCGGGTTTTATTTTGTTTCCGGATTTCTCCTGTTTTCCCGTTCGCCTGTTCCGTTCTCTTGCTCCTTTCTTTTCCTCTTCCGTTCTTCCTTTTCTCTTCTTATTTCTCTCCCTTTCCTTTTCCCTTTCTCTCTTTCTTTCTCCCTTTCCTTCCTTTTCCTCTTCCCCTCCCTTTCCCCTTCACCCCTCTTCCTCTTCCTCTCCCTCTGTCCTTCCCCAAACTCTCTTCTTCCTTCTTTCCCCTCTTCTTTTTCCCCTCCCCTGTTCTCTCCCCTGCCCCCTCCCTCTTCCTCTTCCCCTTCCCCTTCCCTCTTCCCTTTCCCTGTTTCCCTCCCCTGTTCTTTACCCCTCTTCCCCCTTCCCTTTTCCCTCTTTGTCCTTCCTCGCTATCGCTGTCTTTCCACCCTTTGTTTCCACTCTTTCTTCACAGTTGTTAAGATGTTTCATTTATTTATTTATTTTCATTCCGTACACACTAGGACGGCGTTTTCTCTCTTTTTCTAATTGCATATAAAGGCAGAGTAAAAGGACAGTCTTTACTCTTTGTTTTAATTGTTGTGAACTTCGTCGATTACTTTATTTTTCACTGTGTATTCTTAATTCTTATTTTGGTGTTTCTTTTTACATAATGGCTGATTTATTACTTTTTTTTTATTTTGTAGAATCGTCGTTTTTTTTCGATTCACTTTTTATTGTCTTTTCACTTTGCCTTTTTTTAATTTCTTCATGTCCGACGTTTTCTTTGACTATCTCACAAAATGACTGTTCTTTTGCCTTGTTCTGCCAGCTGTCAACTTGGTCATTCACTCTTTCTTCTCTTTGTCTCTCACTCTTTGTCTCTCTCTCTCTCTCTCCTCTCCTCTCCTCCCCTCTCCTCTTTTCCTCTCTCTCCTCCTCTCCCCTCTCCCCTCCTTCTCTTCTCTCCTCTCTCTTTTCTCTCCTCTCTCTTCCTCTCTCTCTTCTCTCTTCTCTCTCTTCCGATCTCTCTCCTTTTCTCTCTCTCTCTCTCTCTCTCTCCCTCTCTCTCTCTTCCCCTCTTCCCTCTCTCTCTCTCTCTTCCTCTCTCTTCCTCTCTCTTCTCTCCTCTCTTCTCTTCTCTCTTTCTCTCTCTCCTCTCTCTCTTCTTCTCTCTCTTCCTCTCTCTCTTTTCCCCCTTCTGTCTCTTTCCCTTTTTTCTTCTTTTTTTTTTCTCTTTCCTCTTTTCTCTTCCCCTCTCCTCTCTCCATCACTCTCTCCCTCTCTTCTCCTTTCCCCTTTCCCTTTTTCTCCCTTTTCTTCCCTCCTTCCTCTTCTCTCCCTCCCTCTCTCTCTTCCCTCCTTCCCGTCCTCCCTCTCTCTCTTCCTTCTTCCTCGCACTTCCCTCTCTCACCAAACCCTCCTCTCTCTCCTCCTCCTCCTCTCTCTCCTCCTCCTCTTCTCTCCTCTCTCATCTCTCCTCCCCTCTCCATCCTCCTCTCTCTACTCTCTCCTCCCTCTCTCTCGGCCCCTCCCTCTCCCCCCGTCCCTCTCTTCCCCCTAAAAACCCCCCACCCTCCCCCCACTTCCGACCGTCCAAACAGATCAATGAGACGAACTCCGAGTCCCCCTTTTCAAAATATGTTTACCACTTTGCTCGTCGGGACTTGTAGTAGGTCCTTCAATGATGCCACGAGGGGGTTAGGGGAAAGGAGGGGGGGAGAGAGGGGTGGGGAAGAGAGGGAGGGGGCAGGGGGAGAGGGTCTTTGTTCACCTGCTTCCCCGTTTTTTTTTTCTCTCTCCCTTTTTTTCCTCTCTTTTCTCCCCCCCCCCTTTTTCTCTCTCTCTCTCTCTCTCTCTCTCTCTCTCTCTCTCTCTCTCTCTCTCTCTCTCTCATCCTCTTTCAGGGCTGGGGATCAGGGACGGGATCAAGGGGGCGTGCTGGTAACCGAAGGGAGGGTCGCCGGGTCTTGGTTGGGTCGGTCGCTTCGGGGACTCTCGTGCAGCTTGCGTTTTGTGTTTCGGGTGCTTGGTCGGTAGATAAACGCGCGCGCGCACACACACGCACACACACACAAACGCACACGCGCACGCACATACACACGCACACGCACACACTCACACACACACGCACGCACGCGCGCGCACGCACACACACACGCGCGCATACACACACACGCGCACACACACACACGCACACGCACACGCACACGCACACACACACACACACACACACACACACACACACACACACACACACACACACACACACACACACACACACACACACACACACACACACTCAGCGAGAGCGAGAGCGAGAGCGAGAGAGGAGAGAGAGAGAGAGAGAGAGAGAGAGAGAGAGAGAGAGAGAGAGAGAGAGAGCGAGAGAGTGAGTAGAGAGAGGAGACTAGAGATGAAGAGAAGAGAGTGAGAGAGAGAGAGAGAGCGAGAGAGTGAGTGACAAGTCTAAGTCTGAGTCTAAGTCTCTAAGCCTGAGACTAAGCCGGAAACGGACACGGAGACAAATGAATGAACACGCAATCACAAAACGCAAAACACACACACCCACTGCACGTGTATACTTGTCCGCAGCAGGTACGCTTGTTTGACGGTCCCTTTGGTGTTTTCCGGACACAGGCCTGCGTAGAGCCAAGTAATCCCGTGTTTCCCAAAGGGCCCGGTTGCCTTTGCCAGCAGGAAGACGCGGCATTGGAGGATAACGTCGGGAGCCGAGGACAAAGTGAGGTGAGGACGCATGAGGACTGAGTGGAAAATTAGGGCGTGAGGGCGGTGTGAAAAGTGGGAGGGATGAGGGCGAGGGAGAGGAGGGAGGATGAGGGGGGAGGGAGAGGGAGAGGAGGGAGGATGAGGGGGGAGGGAGAGGAGGGAGGATGAGGGGGGAGGGAGAGGGAGAGGGAGAGGAGGGAGGGAGAGGCGGGAGGATGAGGGTAAAGGGGGAGGGAGGGGGATGAGGAGGAAGGGGGTGAGAGGGCGAGGGGAAAGAGAGAAGGGGGAGGGGGAGGTGAAAGGATGATGGGAGAAGGAGAGGTGGAAGGATGAGGAGGATGTGGAAGGTGAGTGGATGAGAGAAGGGGTGAGAGGGAAAGTGGGGACGCATGAGGACTGAGTGGAAAATTAAGGCATGAGGGCGGCGTTAAAAGTGAGAGGGACGGGGGAAAGGGAGAGGTGAGAGGGATGAGGGGGAAGGGGAGTGAAAGGATGAGGGTAAAGTGGACAGTGGAAGGATGGGGACGATGTGGAAAGTGAGAAGGATAGAGGGGAAGGAGGAGGTGGAAGAATGAGGGGGAAGGGAGAAGTGGAAGGATGAGGGAGAATTGGAATATGAGAGGGTGAGGGAAAAATGAAGGGTGAGAAGATAGGGACAAGGAACGCGAAAGATGGAGGACAAAATATGAAAGGATAAGAACAAATTGAAACGGGAAAGGATATCTAGATAATGAAAGAAGGAGAAGGTGAAGCGAGGAAGAGTGGAGACAAAGTGACACGAAAAATGAATGAGTTGATAATGGAAGAATGAAGACAGAGCGAAAAAAATAAAAATGTAAGGATGAGAACGGCGTGAAATAGGAAAGAATGAGGA
>NC_051386.1:57639107-57646607 GCF_015228065.2 Penaeus monodon | reverse complement strand
GTGATCATTTAAAATGTTGATAATATATAAAAAGGAATAAAAAAGTATAAGAATTATAAGAAAAGTGAAAATTAAAAATATTGATGATAGAAGCAAAGGTTTAATAGAAACAAAAAACGTAAAAGTAATAAAGTGATAATGTAAAATGTTGATAACAGAGAAAAGGTGCTATATAAAAATGAAAATATATAACAAAAGTTACAGAAGTGGTAATATCATAAAAAATTGACGTAAAATGTCTATGACAGAAAATGGGCTGATAATACAAGTGTAAAATTTAAGTAAAGCGTTAATAATCGAAAAAAAATCGTTAAAAGGAATCGTTAAAATTATAGACATATGTGAATAAATATAATATATATCATACACATAATCATACCAAAAATCATTATACAAAACAGACAACAGAAAGAGATATGGGCAGGGAGGGAGGGAGAGAGAGAGAGAGGAGAGAGAGAGAGAGAGAGAGAGAGAGAAGAGAGAGAGAGAGAGAGAGAGAGAGAGAGAGGAGAGAGAGAAGAGAGAGAGGAGAGCGAGAGAGATGGAGGGAGAGAGAGAGAGAGAGAGAGAGAGAGAGAGAGAGAGAGAGAGAGAGAGAGTGTAGAGCTAGAGAAAGAGAAAAGGAAAGAGACAGGCAAAGAGAGAGAGATCTCAGCAAATCATACAATAAAAAAGGAGGAAAAACGAAATCAACAATGTCAACATCACAACCAGCGAGAGAGAGAGAATCGTTTAATCACTGAATATTAGATACGGGCGTGGAGGGGACGGAGGTGGTGTGTGTTGTGTGTGTGTGTGGGTGTGTGTGTGGGTGTGTGTGTGTGTGTGTGTGTGGGGTGTGTGTGTGGGGTGGTGGTGGGGGGGAGGAGGGGGAAATTGAGTAAAGAGGAAAGGGTGAGGGTGAGTGAGTGAGGGGAGGAGGATGAGTGAGTGAGCGAGGGGAGGGGATGAGTGATGAGTGAGTGGTGGGGGAGTGGGGAAAGGAGTTGAGGAGGGGTGAGTGAGGAGTGAGGGGTGGTGAGGAGTGGGGGTGAGTGAAGTGGTGATGGTGAGTGAGGAGGGAGGGATTTGAGGAGGAGTAAATGAGGGTGAATGAGTGATAGTAGTGAGTGAGTGAAGGAGCGATGGAGGAGCGAGCGAATGACCGAGCGAGCGAAGCAAGCGAACCAGCGATCGAACAAGTGATCGAGCGAATTCAAACACGCGCACCGGGACCTTTCTTAAACCTAAGGGCACACAAAACAGAAATGTTTAACAAGGGGGGGGGGTGCAGGCGACCCGGTAAGAATAATACGAGAAAGGGTCAATACAGGGGCAGGGTAGGAGGGGCGTCTCCCCCAAAAGGATATATTTACTCTACGAACTTTGCTATAGGGAGAAGGGGCAGAGGCTAGTGTGAGTCAAACTGCGGGTAAGATAATGCCTGAGCAAACAGCTAAAGAGACTGCATTATAAAACGAAGCTTCATTGAACGTTTAGTTGGGAGTTAAAGGGGCGTTTTGAAACCAAAACAAAGCTCTGCGATAAATTTAAATTTATCTTAATAAAAGCAGGGTTTTTTAATTTCTAACGCAATAAAACAAGGAAATGTTTTCTGCGCCGGATTTTAATCATAATAAAAAAGAAAAAAAATATGGTTGAACCGCCACTGAAATTCAAAATACACCTAATAAATGAGACCTACATAGCCGTTACTGAATTTATAATGCTCTTAAACAAAAACACGGTATCATAAAAACATATAGACCGTACATAAAAAAAAAGAAAAAAAAATAGAAATAGAGAAAATACAACCGATATATTAAACTGAACAAAAGGCATTGGTAATACTCCAAACAATTAATCTGTGTGATACAATACTATCGGAATACGTGATATAAATATTATGCAAAGTAGCTCAACGTGACACTCGTAACGAACGATTAATAATCCAAAATAAGGGAATGAATAATACAGAGAAAAGAACAAGCTTAGTCTTTTTAGAACCATGAAGGAAAAAGTTAAATAGCCCTTTAAAATTTAACAATTTGAGAGAACATTATGTTTTCGGTTTTTCATTCAAACAGGGAAGATCCCGTAAGAGAGAATCGAATCATTTATTCGTATGTGAAAAAATACGTTTTATTTATCATTCTCTCTGTTTCTGTCTGTCTGACCTCTCTCTTTTTTTTTTTCCCCTCCCCTCTCTTCTCTCTCCCTCTTTCCCTCTTTTCTTTCCCCCTTCCCCCTTTCCCTTTTCCCCTTTTCCCTTTTTTCCCCTTTTTCCCCTTTCCCCTTTCCCCTTCCCCCCCCTTTTTTTTTCCCCCCCCCCCCCTTTTCCCCCCCTCTCCCCCTTTTTTCCTCTCCCCCCCTCTCCCTTTCCCCTCCTCCCTTTTTCCCCCCCCCTCTCCCCCCCCCCTTCCCTCCCTCCCCTCCTTCTCTCCTCTCCCCCCTTTTCTTCCCCTTCCCCCCCTTCCCTCCTTCCCCTCCCCCTCCCCTTCCCCCCCCCCTCCCCATTCCCCCCCCCCCCCTTTTTCCCCCTTTTTTTTTCAAAACAAAAAGGAACCCCACAAAAACAAATTATCCTAAATTCCTTTTTTTTTTTGAAAAAATTTCAAAAAATCCCCCCCACCCAACCCAATTTTTCATACCCTAAATTTTTCCTTCGTTTTTTCTTTTTTTTTCCTTTAAAAAAACGGACTTTCCCAAGGGAAAAATTTTTCGTTTTTCCCCTAACCCCCCTAATTTCAAAGCTTTCAATTCTCCTTGCCTATTTCCCCAAAAAACCTAACTTTTTCCTTCCATGAATCCCTTTTTTTTTTTTCCCTTTCATTTCCTTGTACATTCGGACGGGTTTTCTTCTTTTCTATCAAACCTTTTTCTTTTTTTTGGGGGCAATCTTTTTCTCTTTTCTTTCTTCCCTTTTTCTTTTTCCTATTTTTTCCCCCCCTTCAATTTTTTTTCTTTTTTTTTTTTTTCTCCCCCCCTTTTTTTTTTCTCCCCCCCTTCCCTTCCCCTTCCCCCAACCCCCCCCCCTTTTTTTCCCCCCTTCCCCCTTTCCCCTCCTTCCCCCCCCCTTTTTTTCCCCCCCCCCCCCCCCCCCCCTTTTCCTCCTTTTCCTTTTTCCCCTTTTTTTTTTCCCCCTTTCCTTTTTTTTTTCCCCCCCCCTTTTCCCCCCCCTTTTTTTTTTTTCCCCTTTTTTCCCCCCCCTTTTTCCCTTTTTTTTCCCCCTCTTCTCTTTTTTCTTCTTTTCTCTCTTCCCTCTTTTTTCCCCCCTTTTCCCTTTTTTTTTTTTTCTTTCCCCTTTTTTCCTTTTCTTCCCTTTTTTTTTCCCTCAAACCCCTTTTAAACCCTTTCCCACCCAACCCAAAAAACCAAACATACCAATATCCCTTTTTTCTCTCCTTAAACTTTTTTTCCCTTTTTTCCCCCCCTTCCCCCCCCCCCCCCCCCCCCCCCCCCCCCCCCTTCTTCTTCTTCTTCTTTTCTTCTCTTCTTCTTCTCCTCTTCTTCCCTTCTTTCTTCTTTTCTTTCCTCTCCTCCCTATCATCATATCTCCTCCTCATCTCATCATCATCATCATCATCATCATCATCATCATCATCATCATCTTCTTCTTCTTCTTCTTCTTCTTCTTCTTCTTCTTCTTCTTCTTCTTCTTCATCTTCCTCTTCTTCATCTCCATCTTCTTCCTCCTCCTCTTCTTCCCCCTCCCCCTCCTTTTTCAGAACCATTCTTTCTACACAAAGCATATATACAACTCAAATCCCATAATAGCCTCTAAGAACAGCTTTCTTTTCACCGAGAGAATGACCTCCATATCTTGCCATAATGTATTCTATCTTCTCCTCTCTACAGAACCATCTCTTCCTACACGACTCGTACTTTCAAGACACTCTACATACTTCAAGGAGACTTTTCTAATCGTATATAATCAATGTAGTCCATTACCGTTGTGTGTTCTTCGTTTCTATAGAATTATCTTAATCGACATCGAGTCCTGCTTGTCAAGACACTCGACATTACACGCACACGCACGCGTACACACACGCACATGACACACATACACTGGTCCATTCCCCTTTCCAATCTCGTGCTTAATCTAAGACTGTCGAATCCCTTGTTCTCTCCCACAAAGTCTTCAGACCTCTTCCTTCTCTCCACTCTCCTCTTTCCTCTCCCCTCTCCCTTCTCCTCTCTTCTCTCCCCTCTCTCTTCTCCTCCCCATTTTCTTCCATTCTCCTCTTCCCTCTCCTCTCTTCCCTCTTCCCTATACCTCTTCCACTTCTTTCACTCTCCCCTCTCCTATCTCCTCTCTTCCCTCTCCCCTCTCCCTTTTCCTCTCTTCCACTCTCCTCTTCCCCTTCCCTTTCCCCTCTTCCCCTCACAACACTAGAAGTCGACCCACGAGGACAAACAACTGACGTATAATGACTTACTTAACAAGCTATCCACTGACACCCATCTATCCAATGATAACCCATCACTGACATCTATCCATTCCTTCGCTACGTCATATTCTCCTGCTTCTTTAATATCCTCCAAATCCTAGCCTCCCCCGCTCCCGAATTTCTCCTCCGAATCCTAGCCTCAAATTAGGAGGAAGATAATCCTAGCCTCCCCCAATCCCTAAATCCTCCTCGCCCAATCCTACGAACCCCCGACCCTAGCCCCTGGCGTTCGGGAGTGAGGCGAAGGATCAGGCGGTATCCTACAGGCTGAGGTGCCGGTGTCGCCTCATCAAAGGATACAGCCCGAACTTCGCCTCCTTTTCATCCTCCCGCCCGCGCCTCACCATCACTCTCCCTCGCCCTTTCTTCTGTTGTCAGTAATATCATTATTCATTTATTCATTTTGTTGTTGCTAGTATCAGTAGCTTTGTTGTTATTATCACCTTTATCAATCATCAGTGTGGCTGCTATTATTGTCTCTATTATCATTATTATTTTTTTCTTTTTTTTTTTTTACTGGTACGATATCATCTGTGTAAATCATTTTCTTTATTGCTTTTATACATGCTATGTTGATTAAAATTATTGTTATCCTTATGACTGTTATTTATCATCACTAGTAGGATATTTTGTTGTATTTTGTGATTCTCCTTATTTTCAATATATTTATCATCTGATTCCCCTCTTCCCTTTTTCGCTTTCTCTCTACCTTCACTCTACTGACTCCATTTTCACTTCTTCCTTTCCTCGTCTTTTTATCAAATTCTCCTTAATTTCCTAATTCCCCTCTTTACTTGCGTCTGCCCCCTCTATCTTCTTCCAGTCTTTCAGTCTTTGTTTCTATCCCTGTTTCTCTTGCATTTCTATCGGCTCTTTTCTCCCCATCATCATTCTCTTTCCCTTCGTCCCTTTCGCTCCATTCTTGTCAGTTTTCTTTCGCTTTCGCCTCCTTCCTTTTTTCTGTCGATTTCTCTCTTTTCCTGTCTGGTAATTTGTCTTCGTTTCTATTTCCTCTCTTTTATCAATCCTCTCTTCACCCTCTCCTTTGACTTTGTTTCCCCTTCCCTTTTTTTTCCCTCTTCCTTCCATGCACCCCCACCCTCATCCCTTCTCACGCCCACTCCCTTTCTCTCTCCCTTCACTCCATACCCCGTTTCCCTCCCTCTCTCCTTCCCTAACTCACTCACTCACTCACTCACTCATTTATTTATTCATTCACTCACTTCTTCCCTCCTTATTCTCATTCTTAATCTCTCAATCTCTTAATCTCTTTCTTTCTCTCTCTCTCTTCTCTTCTCTCTCTCTCTCTCTCTCTCTCTCTCTCTCTCTCTCTCTCTCACACTCCACCACCTCCTCCTCCCCACACACACACACACACACACACACACACACACACACACACACACACACACACACACACATTCTCTCTCTCATTCTTAAGCTCTCCCCCCCCACATTCCTCTTCATCCTAAAACCCCCACTCCTTCCCATCTCCCCTCTTATTTCCACTCCCTCCCTCCCTTCTTCTTCAACTCTCTCCTCCACCCCCTTTCCAATCTGCCTCCCCCCCCCCCACTCCCTCCTTAACCAACCCTCTCCTTCCGTCCCTCCCTCCCTCTTCAGCTCTCTCTCCCACCCCCCTTCCCCAACCCTACCCTCCGTATCCCTCCCCTCTCCCCAACTCCCCTCTTCAACTCTCTCCTCTCCTCCACCCACTTCCCTCCCCCTCCCCCTCCCCCCTTCGCCTCCCTCCTTCCCCAGACTCCCTCCTAAACTAACCCTCTCCCCCCTCCCCCCCAACTCCCCCACCCTGAGCGCATCCAGCACGAGGACATAAAGGGGATGTGTGCAGAGGAAACGCGGCCACAAAAAGCAGGGAAATGCTCACCCGCGCCAGACCAAACACGAGGCGCACGACGGCGGGGGAGTAATTGTTTGGGGATGTGCTCGCTGGGCTGGGGATGGGGTAGGGGGAAGGAGTGTGGGGTGTGGAGTAGGGATGGGGTTACTGTAGGGGAGGAAGAGGGGAGGGAGGGATGTGTGGGGAGGGAAGGTGGGGAGGTTACTGTGGGGGCGACGGGAGGGGAGGGAAGGCAGGTGGAGGAGGAAGGAGTGGAAGGGGGGGGGGGGAAGCAGTTGAGGTGGGGGTATGAACGCGGAGGTAAAGAAGGTAAGCTCAGATACGGGGGATGGGGGAGGGGGGGCAGAAATAACAAGAGAAACAGAGGAAATAGAGAGGAGTGGAAGTGGGCGGGAGGGTGGATCGAAGGGTCGGAATGCAGTGTGGGTCAAGAGTGGTATGAATGAGAGGTGGAGTTCAGTGGGGGGGGGGTAGAAGATGGGAGAATGACGGGGGGGGGGGGAAGGTGCGAAGGGTCAAGAGGGGGATGGGGAGGGGAGTGATGGTGGGCGTGAGAGGATAGCTGAAGGTGGATGGACGGGAAAGGGTGTCAAGAGACGGGGGTTGGGGAGGGAGAGGAGAGAGGGGGGGTGGGGGGGGTGGGGGGTGGTAAACAGAAATGAAACGAGTTAAGGCGAATGAAGAAGAGCCAGGGTATAGGATGGAGGATGAAATAAGTGTAATAGAGGTAAAGAAGACAAGGCGGAGGATAAACGAAAAAAAAGGAAGAAAAGGAAAAAAAAAAGAGCAACAGAAGATCGGAAAAGAGAACAAGAGAGAAAAGAAAGAAAGAAAGAACTAGGGGAAAAGAACTGGCGCCTTGATGAGGACTAGCTGAAAGGTGATAGCATTAGGGACGGGAAAGTAAACACTCGAGAGGAGATTGTGATGGAGGAGAAGAGAGATGGAGGGAGAGGGGGGGGATGGAGGCAGGGGGGGATATGGAGGGAGGGGGGTGCGGGGGATAAACAGAAATGAAGGGGACGGCTATAGAAAGATGGACAGACAATCAGACAGATAAATGAATAGAAGGAGGGGCGGGGGGGAGGGATAAATAGAGATACTGATGGCTATAGAGATGGATAGACAATCCGATAGATAAACGGACTGAAGGGGGGAAGGGGGGGGAGGAGGTGGAAGAGGACGACGACTCTACTACAGAGTCAGCAC
>NC_051386.1:57619107-57636607 GCF_015228065.2 Penaeus monodon | reverse complement strand
TTCTTTTGCATCTCCATGTTAGCAAATAGTGTTGCGTAGCTTTTTTAAAAAGTTGCAAATAAAATCTTTAAAAGAACCTAACCCCCGGGCAACACGAACTTACGTCCCAGCGGAAGAAAATAAAAAACAAAAAAAAAAAAAAAAGGGGGGGTAATTTCAACGTCAAAAACAGTAAATACCTAGCGTCCCCCGAATTTAAGAAAAACCAAAAAAAAAAAACCCCATTGGTTTAATCTTCCTTCTCCGCTCCCCTGGGTTTAAATCGGGGTCTGTGTCTTTGTTTGTTTCGTCCTGGTCGGATGTGTTTTCCTTTTCTTCCCCCCCCCTCATTTCCCTTTTCTCTCTCCTTCTCTTCCTCTCTCCTCTTTTCTCGGTCTTCTCTTTCCCCTTTTCTTTCTTTCTTCTTCGATTCCTGTCCTTTTCTTCCCCTCTCCTCTCCTCTCTCTCTTTTTCTCTCCTCTCTCTCCCTTTTCCTTTTTCCTCTCCTCCTCTCCTCCCCCTTTTCCTCCTCTTCTCTCCTCCTCCTCCCCTTCTCCCTTCCCTCTCTTTCCCTCCTCCTCCCCTTCCTCTCCTCCCTCTCCTTTTCCTCCTCCTCCTCCTCTTTTCCTCTCCTCTCCTCCCCTCCTCCTCCCTTTTCCTCCCCCCCTCCTCCTCCTCCCTCTTTCCTCTCCTCCCCCTCTCCCTTTTCCTCTCCTCCTCCTCCTCCTCCCTCTCCTCCTCCCCCTCCCTCTCCCTCTCCTCTCCTCCTCCTCCTCCTCTTCCTCCCTCCTCCTCCTCCCCCCCCTCTTCCTCTCCTCCTCTCCTCCTCCTCTCCTTCCTCCTCCTCCTCCCTCTTCCTCCTCCTCCTCCTCCTCCTCCCTCTTCCTCTCCTCCTCCCCTCCTCTTCCCCCTCCTCCTTCTCCCCCTCCCTCTCCTCCTTCTCCTTCCTCCTCCTCCCTCTCCTCTCTCCCTCTCCTCCCTATTCCATTCCCCTCCTCCCTCTCCCTCTCCTCCCTATTCCATTCTCCTCTCCCTCTCCACCCTATTCATCTCTCTCTCCCCTTCCCTCTCCAACCTCTGCCTTTCTTTCATTACATCACAGCCCCCCCCAAAAAAAAAAAAAAAAAAAAAAAAACATGCGCTTTTAAGGTCGAGTTAGGTCTTTCCTCTTCCTGGAGTGCGCCGTGGAGATCGAGCTGAGGCTGTCCTCTCGCCGGCTGTGAGAGGTCGAGGGCACCGAGCGGAAGGGTTAAGGTCGAACTGGGTCATTCCTCTCCTAGGTTTTTTTTTTTTTTCTCTTCGTCTCCCCGGCTGGTCTTCGTGAGTGTCAAAGGCGCCGATCGAGGTAAAACTGACTAAGACTGACTAAGGCCGGAAGAGGAGAGGTTGAGTTAGTTCTTACGTCTCCTAGGCCTTTCTTTTCACTTGCTGGCCCTAAGAGGTCGAGCAAAGACCGTCCTCTCCCTAGCTGTTCGTAAGAGATCGAGGCCACCGAACGAAAGGGTTGAGATCGAATTAAGTCTTTTCTCTCCCTGGCTGGTCTTCAAGCGTGTCAGTGCGCCGGGAAGGTCGAGCAGAGACTATCCACACCTCGGCTGTTCTAAAGAGGGTCGATGGCAAAGACTTTCCGCCCTCCTGAAGAGTACGGAAGTTGCGCTGGGTCCTATCCTCCTAGCTCGTGGGTCCCGCCTCCTCTTTTACAGCTTCCTCCCATATTCCTGGAAAAAGAACGGCTTAATTCCTCCCCCCTTTCCCCCCCTTCCCCATCCCCATCACCCCCCCCCAGCAAAGAGGGACCACCATTCCTGGACTGAATGTGAATCTGTGAAGTTTGCGAGAATCTGAGCAGTGTAATTCCGGGATCAACCCTCTCTTTTCTTTCTTCCTTCCTTTCTTTCTCTTCCTTCTTTTTTTTCGTTAAATACAACTTTCATGAACTTGTAATAGGATTCTTTTTTTCGGTCACGTTTAAGATGTTGATTCACACGGCTTCTAAAAATAGGCCGGATTGTCTCAAGCTCCGAACTCCGCGAAAGAAGGAATCAATACGAAACAATGGGCGACGAGGACAATGGCTCGCGTCTGTTCAAAAGAATTAATTGCGCATCAACTATTGCACGTGAAAGAACAGCACGATAGTGTGTCGGGGAAGTATCAAACGCGCACACGCAGGCAGACACGCGCGCACACGCACACACGCACGCACACACTTCTATGCGCGCACGTGGTGTGTGTGTTGTGTGAATACGTGTGTACGCGCGTGTGCGTGTATATCTGTGTATATGTGTGCATATACACGTGGACTGCAACAGGATCCATTATTTTGATTGGTCTGAGCTGCGAGCTGCCTTAGTGTAGGACTTGCCATCAAGATCCTAAAAACAGGGTGAAGTTGAGCAAGGGACGGGGCGAGGGAAGCACGGGGGTATACACCGACAAGTCTTACTATTTACTACATTTGCATAAAATCTGACATATTTGTGAAATGTGATGTGTGGGCTACTTAATATGCATTTAAGCAGAAGTTAATGGAGTACATTTTGGACAGACATGACTAGTTTATCACAGCTCGTCGACAGCGCATTCAACAAACGTTAGTTAAATGTGGGTGGGAAATGCCGCAGATTTTTAAGAGTAATCGAAGCTTCTTAAGGGTTACCCTCTGAGAGAAAGAAAGAAAGAGAGAGAGAGAGAGAGAGAGAAGAGAGAGAGAGAGAGAGAGAGAGAGAGAGAGAGAGAGGGAGAGGAAGAGAGAGGGGGGAGAGAGAGAGAGAGAGAGAGAGAGAGGGAGAGAGAGAGAGGGAGAGAGAGAGAGAGAGAGAGAGAGAGAGAAGAGAGAGAGAGAGAGAGAGAGAGAGAGAGGGAGAGAGAGAGAGAGAGAGAGAGAGAGAGAGAGAGAGGGAAAGAGGGAGAGAGAGGGGAGAGGGAGAGAGAGGAAGAGGGAGAGGGAGGGAGGAGAGAGAGAGAGGGAGGGAGGAGGGGAGAGACGCACGCACGCACGCACGCACACACGCACGCACGCACGCACGCACGCACACACACGCACGCACACACACACACACACACACACATACATACATACATATATATATATATATATATATATATATATATATATATATATATATATATATATATATAAATGCATGCTCACCAATTCCATATTACAAAAAAGCCACTACGTTACAGACCGTATTTCCTGTTTCTTTACACGAAGTACACCCGGACCGGAGCGTCGACCACGGAACACATACCTGAAAATATGAAACGTTGATTTTAATGAAAAAATAAAAAATGAAATAAATTGTAGCCCTATGTTACAGCACGGAAGGTGAATATTTTACATTTTATGCGACATGAAACAGCGTTATTAATATAGTTAATATTCTTTTATCGAGGTATACCTTCACAAGATCATGTACAGTAACTTACAGCCTGGTTCGCAAGGCAGTTTCATAAAACACTTTAACATGACTAAAACCACTATCAGTCATCTATATCCTTCAATACAAGGAAAATTTCCACGCCAATAAACATAAATTATGACTAACTGCACCCAGCTGGATACCTAACTGAGCCTGGCCGAGGGTGAGATGCTGGCTATGATCCCTTCGAGAGAAAAATTCTTTTGAGACGTTTCAAATACTATTTAAAATCTGCGCTCTCGTTCCAGCTATGTCCTGTCCACTCTCACACCTAGTTCCTTGTAATGCCTGTCTTTACATTTTTATTTTGAATGCTTATCATCTATGCATCCCTATGGCTTTCCCATTATGCCATGTTTCAGTGATTAGTGTAGGCTTGTATCACTCCCCACCCCTTTCACTCTATTTCACTCCCTGGCCGGATCCATATCTTCCCATCCCATCAATATACCTCACTTCCTGTACTTAAATTACCTCTTCCCATCCTATCACGCTATACCATGTTACAGTAACTAGTACAGGTCTACATCTCCTCACATCCTCTCTCTCTCTCTCTCTCTCTCTCTCTCTCTCTCTCTCTCTCTCTCTCTCTCTCTCTCTCTCTCTCTCTCTCTCTCTCTCTCTCTCTCACACACACACACACACACACACATCCTGAACCGGGTCTGTAAATTTTCATCCTATGAATTTATCCTCCTACCTATCGCGGGTCCATATCTCCTCATCCTATCACCATACCCCACTTTCTGCACTGAGTCTACCTCTTCACATCCTATCACTCCTTCTCCCATCTCCCTACCTGTCCCGGGTCCATCTCTTCCCATCGTATCAAATTACCCAGGCACCTTGCCCTTTGTACCGCGTGACAGAAACACTAGGCTCTTTGTCCGATAGCATTGGAGAGGCTTGGTAGAAACGTTTTTTCGTGTTTTACTGCCACTGTCCAATCACTCGATTCGAATGCAGAACTTAATAATAATAATAAAAAATAAATAAATAAATAAAAAGTATATAATCATTCCCAAAACAGATACATCACCCCGATCAAATACACAACAACTACAACATATTACAAACTCATTTACGATGACCCTCTTTTAAAACATAAATACAATATATATATATATATATATATATATATATATATATATATATATATATATATATATATATATATATATATAGCTAATAAACAAGAAAAAAAAATAAATGCGAAATCCGCCTAAGTGGCCACACTGTTGAACCAATAAAATGGCAGAATATTCATCCTCGCGTTAAATAATATATTTCCAGATAATCACGCACTCTTCTATTACACGCATGGGAAAGCGTTTATCTGCACAATTTAGTTCTGGGGGATGGAACTCTTGAGCCGTTACGAAATCTTACGCCCCGAGGAGTCTGTCATATAAGACTAATAAATGCTTGTGGGATAGGGCACTTGGGAAAAAAAAAAAAAAAAAAAAAAATGCTTATTATGTTCTATGTTTAGACACGCATGAGAGTCTGTTTCTTCCTGTGATCAAAAATGCAAATGCAATAATATCCGGCAAAGCTGAAACGTCGACTTAGGCCCATAAAAGGAAAAAAAAAATAATAATAAAAAAAAAAACGGATTCCTGTACGGTTAGTTGGCGCAATCATGATGTGTTCAGAGGAGTGTTATTTGCCGAGGAAATTACATTTGTACGGCCAGCAATATGGTCCCTTTTCCTCTGTCTATCCTGCAGAGTTCAACTACTAACCGAAACGTACGGTAGGTGGGTTTCCCTTTAACAGACAACGGGAAGCAAATAATGAAAGTTTCAAATTTAGTACGACCGAGTCTTACTCTGTGTCAATACTGTAGTTTCAAAATGTAAAGTTTCGTTTTTCATGATCATTCTCATTGAGTTGTTCAGGGTTGGAAAAGCTATTCGGAGATTTGATAGCACAGATATGTCCCAGTCAATCTGTGATCTCCTATTCGTTAACTGGTCCTCATTGTTCATTCATGTTGTTCTATCTCTCCACTTTTTTTGTCCACTCTCAACATCTCCCTCACTACTCTCTCTCTTCTTCTTTACTCTCTTCTCTCTTTTTTCTCTCCTCCTCCTCTCTCTCCTCTCTCTCTCTCTCTCTCTCTCTCTCTCTCTCTCTCTCTCTCTCTCTCTCTCTCTCTCGGCTTCCCTTCCCCACTCTCTACCCCACCTTCTTTTTCTGCCCCCCCCCCCTCTGCTCACTACCTGCATTCCCTCTGCCCTCCCTCCCCCCACTCTCAGTCCCCTCCCCCTCTCTCTTTGCCCCCCTCCATCCTTTCTTCATCTCTCGCCGTCTAAGCGACTGGCACTGTACAGTGAAATTATATCCACCGGAAACTTATTCTTACCTTTATAAGTAAATGCCGAATCATATATAGAAAAACACTATCAATCACAATACCAATCACACTTGGAGAAAATGAAGTCTGACATGCGGGAAACAAGCGTGATGATGACTGACATGAGCCCTGCCACGCTTTTCTTGTAATAACATGCCTGTCTTTCACGATAAACATTGCTTAGCTCACAGTATTGTTTTTAAATTAGTTTTGATGCGCGGTATACAAGCAACAGATTTGTTCGCTGTAACAGCCAAGTCTTGATAACCCATTTAGGACTAATGGGGAAAATGAGAGACGATCTTACTATGATACTTACATGACTATGATAAATACATTGGTTAAGATTGATAGATAGATAGAGAGAAAAAAAAATACATACATAATATATATATATATATATATATATATATATATATATATATATATATATATAGAGAGAGAGAGAGAGAGAGAGAGAGAGAGAGAGAGAGAGAGGAGAGAGAGAGAGTGAGGGAGAGGGGCAGTGGGAGGGTATGAAGATTGTATACGTGCATCTGATTTAATAATACAACACCATAGCCAACATGATTCCATCACCAGTATTACATTATTGGTATTATCATCGTTGTTGTATCAAACATCAACAGAGCCAAGAATCATTAATAGCATGCATATATGCACATACACATACATACACACACACACACACACATATATAAATATATATATATATATATATATATATATATATATATATATATATATATATATATATATATATAAAATATAGTATCAATGATCAATATATATTACGAATTTATACATAATTCATACTATTTATATCATACACTCCAAAGTCAAATTATAGTACACTACATCACACAATTTTATACTATATGTTTAGTACCTCAAATAGTGTTATTCATGGTCACCAGGGTTTTCTAGAGTAAAGTACGCTCCACGTGAAAGACTTCAGTGATGGAAAGAAAATTTTTTAATAAAAAAATACACTTTAAATACACCTTTTACAGGTTCAGACACGCACACACACGCGCGCGCGCACGCGTACGCATACGCATACGCACACACACACACACACACACACACACACACACACCTCCCTCCCCCCTCCCATACACACACACCTTCTCAGGCAAACAATATTCACTCAGCGAAGCCGCTTGACAACCTCAGTTTACAGCTAACCCCAACAATATTGCCTTGGCAAACGCACACGAGAGTCAACAAAGAGAACTTAATACTTGGCAGCAAATACAGCTCGATGCTCCTACGACTCTTCCCTGCCTAAAGTATTAGCGTCCGAGACACGACGGTCGCCATAACTCTATAATCAGTGTGTTTACTCCTCAATGAATGTTCTCTCTACTGCATTTACCTGTATTGACTGCATCTCCCTTCTCCTATTAATGCTATTCCGGAATGTGTTTACTCTTTATTGAATATCATCTTTCCCGTTTACTCTCGCGCGTGCCTTTGTTACTGAGCTTTATTCAACGTCTCGTCTACTCATTGTCCACGTATTACAGTACAGGCATTCTCCAGGTATCTTTTTTTTATTACGTGAAACATGTGTTTGCTCTTACCTGAATGTCTTTCCTTTAAAGATATTCGTTCCAGTGCACATACTGCCTTTCCGCGAGAATATCGATTTCGTTATACTATATATTTTATATAGATATTTATAATATATTAGAATATATGATATATATATATATATATATATATATTATATATATATATATATATATAATATATATATATATTTTATATATATATGTGTGTGTGTGTGTGTGTGTGTGTGTGTGTGTGTGTGTGTGTGTGTGTGTGTGTGTGTGTGTGTGTGTGCGTGCTTCTCGACCGCTCGCTGCCCTGGATACTTGCAATCTATTCTTATGCCTTTCTGACTCTCTCGCATTGTAAATTCCGATCCTGTTATTGTCAATACGTCTAAAAGAGAAAGTTTTACCTTCATTACGTCTTCGTTTGAATACTGGGACGCGCCTTGCAGATACGTACATAATAGTATCTGAAGTTAATGCCCATTTTTTTATCATATGACCGTTGTTACATCTGATATTTATATATTGGCAAGTATTATTCTTATATTTTGTAGTAGCATAATGTTATTAACACCGATTTTATCATTCTTACCACTATTACTTTTGTTGTTATCATCATTGTTGTTGGTATTGTTATTATCATTATCATTATTATTTTTATTATTATTATTATCATCATTACTATTATAATGATTATTTTTCTAGTTATCATTATAATTTTTATCATTATTGTTGCTATTGCTATTATTATTGCTATTATTATTGTTATTATCATTATCATCATCACTATTGTTATCATCATTAATATCATTATCATTATCGTCATCATTATCATTATTATAAGCAGAAGTAGTATTAGAAGTATGACATTATGGCAACCATAATTTATCATCATTGTATATTTAATAATACGAACACTGAAATATACATTAGACCATTAGTTGACTATTTTTAAATATAAACCCCGGTCGAAACTTATCATCCTACCTAATTTCTCTTCCTCTGAACACTTTTCTATTCATTCCGGCTTTTCCCTTTACACTCTCCCTCCCCCGCATTTTCCCCTTACGTAACAAATTCTCTTCCCATTTTTTTTCTTTCTGTCTCTTTGCTTCACACACTGTTTCGTCTTACACTTCTCTGCTTTTTCTTTCACTCTCCGTCTTCTCTCACATTGCCTCCTCTTCCTCTTTAGCGCTTTCTTCTCCTGCTCTTCTTTCGTATCGCTCTCCTCCTTATCTCTTTTTTCCCCTCCCGCTCCCCTTAAATCTTTCTCCTCTCAGTCGCCTTTCCCCTCTTCCCTTAAAATCCCTCCTCTTCTTTCAATTCTCCCTCTATCGCCCTCTTTTCCTTCACGTCCCTCCCTCCCTCTCATTCTTCCGTCCTCTCCCCTCACCCTATTCTGTCCTTTCTCCCCTCACGTCACTCCCTCACTTTACCTCTTCCGTCCTCTCCCCCATATCTCTCTCTCTTTCCTCCTTTCCCCTTACGTCTCTCCTTCAATCTCCCTCTGCCATCCTCTCCCCTCATGTCTCCCCCTCTTACTTCCTTTCCCCTCACGTCTTTCCCTCACTCTCCCTCATTCCTCCTTTCCCTCACTCTCCCTCTTTCCTCCTTTCCCCTCACGTCCCTCCCTTACTCTCCCATCGACCCCTTAATATTCCCCCCTCGTTAAAGCGAAGCCTCGGTCGAGATCCACATCATAAAGAGGGTGAAGACTTGCAAAATCTTTATAACGGGGTCGGTTCGAAAACGCCCCCGGTCGGCGGTTGAACTCGAGGTGGGGTCGGGTGGGGGCGGGGGGAGGGGGTTCTGTTATCATTACTTATTTCTAACTATGCTCTTTTCTTGGGATATAATGGCAATAACAACTTTCGAAATAACGCATAAATAAGTCGATAAAACACGCAAGCAAACAGACAAACGGGGCATTCGACCAAACCAACACATACCAACCAACCAACATAAACAAACCCAAACAAACGTATACATAAGAAAAAAAGAAAGAGAATAAAGCCTACAACGCGAGGTATGTGACTGGAGTGCCTACACCGGTGCCTTTTCGACGGCACTTCGTATTCAAGAAGAAGAATTGCTTGACACATCCGCCAAGATCCGAGATGGCACTCGATCTGGCCTGTCCCTTGTTTCCTACATAATGAACGCGATCCTAAAATATCTCATTTCGGTTATTCTTGTTCTGTAAAATGCCTTAATGTAAGTTAAGTTGAGAGAGAGAGAGAGAGAGAGAGAGAGAGAGAGAGAGAGAGAGAGAGAGAGAGAGTGAGAGAGAGAGAGAGAGAGAGAGAGAGAGAGAGAGAGAGAAGAGAGAGAGAGAGAGAGAGAGAGAAGAGAGAGAGAGAGAGAGAGAGAGAGAGAGAGAGAGAGAAGAGAGAGAAAGAGAGAGAAGAGAGAAGAGAGAGAGAGAAGAGAGAAGAAGAAGAAGAGAGAAAGAGAAAGAGAAAGAAAGAGAGAAAAAGAGAAAGAAAGAGAGAAAAAGAGAAAGAAAGAGAGAAAAAAGAGAAAGAAAGAGAGAGAGAGCGTCGTGAACAAGCGTAAAAGGGTGTAATGAAAGTAAAGTAAAATTAAAAAAAAAAAAAATCTAAATGTTAGATAAGTAATGGTTTCGGTTTTGCATTTTGGATTTTTTGCACTATCATTCGCTCGTGCTCATAGTTTTTCTTGGTCAGTGTTCTGGGTTTTCATTTTCTACTAAACATGAAGGGGCATTCAATGGCCTCCTCTCTTAATTAGAATTTTCATACAGATTTAATTTGCATAATTCTGCACTATAGCACACACACACACACAGGCACGCGCACACGACCCACGCGTGCGCGCACATATATACATACATACACACACGCGCTCGCATACATATAATCAAAATTTTAAGTATTCATTCTATGATGAATTGATTTTTTAAGATAAAAAATGATAACATCAGCGCCACCTGCATAATACTGCAATATCCTGTACACATACATATAATTGGTCTCAACATTCTATTTCCGTATCAATTTAATTTTGGCAATCACGATAACATTGCCATCATTAGTACCATTATCAGTATTATCCCTGACATTATGCCACCATTTCCCTCCCATTATCATTTATTCACAGCGCCATTAAGATCAATACCCGAAAACAGTTTAATATACAGGCAAACCTCATCCTTCAGTGTAAATTTACCCTCAGTGCTTTCATGTTTATTTAACTCGTAACTCCTCAAAGGTGCATTTAGCCCGTGTAAATTTCGCTACTCCTCAGTGTACCGCTTGATTCTGCGCTATTCACCCGGGGGAAAGTAACAACAATTATAAAAAATATTTCTTAAAATATTATAACTAACAGTTATAATAGTAATAGTAGTAATGTTAATAGCAGTGGTGGTAGTAGTAGTAGTAGTAGTAGTAGTAGTAGTAGTAGTAGTAGTAGTAGTAGTAGTAGTAGTAGTAGTAGCAGCAGCACAGCAGTAAGAGCAGTAGTAGTAAGAGTAATGATAATGATATTTATGATGATAAAATAATATTATTAATAACTAGTATAATAATAATAGCAGTATTATTAATAACACTAACAACTATTATCCATACCGATACCAAAACTAAAGCTAATAATAATGGTAATAATAATAAATGATAATAATAACAACAATAACAATGTAAAATTATAATAATAATGATAATAATAACAACAATAACAATAATAGTGATAATAATAATAATAATAACAACAACAATAATGATAATGAGACACCTTCAAAAAAGAACCACGGCAACCCTACAAAAATTCCCATCTCGGTCCGTCGCTCCATTTTCTGTTGCAAAAGACTGCCAACTGCGCTTCCGTCGGCAGCTCAGGCCCCAAAGTCCACTTCTGGTGCTGATTTCGGTTGCTATTCTGTCCAGCTGAGCCCATTTGCGTGGGACGTGGACGATTACTGCGCCTTATGAGGGTCTTAGGTAACGACGTTGGTTTCAAGATCGAGAATCACTTTAATTCGCTATCAGGGTATTGCGGGTATTCACGTGCACGCTCGGATACACACACACACACACACACACACACACACACACACACACACACACACACACACACACACAAATAAAACGACAATAATAAATAGACGAGAATAATAAATAAATAAACGGACTCGAGTACACACGGTCGCACACGCATGCACGCACACAAAAACACACTTTCTCTCTCTTTTCCATGCTTTAAAAATCAGCAAATAGGCCTAACCATTTAAGTGAAGTAGTAAGCACATATTAAATTAATTAAGCTTCTCTGAGCTGTGTACATTTGCTTAGGAATTATTCGGATAAATATCATAGAGTTGGGAAGCTGGTTAGGCACAGCTGGTCTCATTATCGTTAAAAACTCTCGAAAATGAGAGGGACTTAATTCATTAGTAAATGTATTTCCACACTGACATGCACGATCAACTATAAGTGCCTATGTGTAAGTATTGTATATTCGTTTACTTATAGACGGGCTTGCCTGTTTTTTTTTTTTTTTTTTTCTACCCCTCTCTCTCTCGTTCTCGATCTCACTCGCTCTATCTCTACCTACCTCTCTCTCTCTCTCTCTCTCTCTCTCTCTCTATATATATATATATATATATATATATATATATATATATATATATATGTATATATATACATGTGTGTGTGGGGGGGGTGTACAGTTTATAAACAAACACACATACACACAATGTATAATTCCACAGTCATTCATTACATTGTAGGATTTCCCCCCTTGAGTGACTTGATGTCTTTTCTAATCAACCGGTTTCTCCTATACGACACTGAGTAGGCCATTTGTAACTGCCGCGGCGGAGAATCGACCACTATTACCGCAAATGATACGAATGCCACGCCAGAGCCATGATTTCGGCGTTAATTGGGGTTACTAATTAGTGATTACTTGTATATCATGCTGTGAGAATCTATACAAATTTTAATACAAGTAATCGATTTGCAGGAATGAACTGAAGGGCAGACGTTGTTAATGTTTAATAAATAAGTAACAGACATCTTAATCCGAAGTTTAGGCTTCGTTATCGTATTCGCATGGTTTGCGGTAATGGTGGTAACTATTGTCCAGTGCTTAAATTACTGGACCATCGTGTGTGTGTGTGTGTGTGTGTGTGTGTGTGTGTGTGTGTGTGTGTGTGTGTGTGTGTGTGTGTGTGTGTGTGTGTGTGTGTGTGTGTGTGTGTGTGTGTGTGACAGAAATATATATACACATGGAATTGTTTCCTATTCAAGGTCATCTTCGTCATATCAAAGACACTCCTTAGGGGAGGGGGGGGGGAGTCATGGGTTTCAGACTCTTGAAATGTGTTTGTGGTTGTACTTAATGCTGACCTTGAACTAAATCAGCCTTTTTTAAGATCTCTTACGCTTCTTTCTGTCTTTCCTTTTATTACAATTTACTACAGTTATCTATTCGCAGACACAAACTCGTAGTTTGTAAGGGAGTCTCCACAGGGTTCCCTAACAAAGCCCCTTAACGACCCTAACAACCCTCCTCGAACTAATAACTGTTGCGACCCCATTTCTGTTTCTTTAACGACCACCTTTTCTGTTACGAGTCCATTTTCCCCTTTTTTTCTATCTCTTTTCCTCTCACCTTGTTGTTGTGTCCACGGCCCGGTCCGGGATGGTCTGAAACTTGCTACTTAGTAGAAGCATTTTCATGGTTAATGGGGTTGCCCTAATAAGGACAGGTTTTTAGTAAAAATGGTGTACATAGCCTTTTTATTACCATTGTTATTTATATTGTTAATATCGTTGGTGTTATCACTATCATCATCATCATCATCACCATTATCATCATTAGCATTGTTTGTACTACTATCATGACTACTATTACCATCATCATTATCATCATCACTTGTGTTATTCTAGAAATTCGGAAAACCCGACTATCTGTACTATAATTATTACTCCATTATATGCATTACACTCTTACAGCCATTACTATTCTCGTTATCACTGATATAAAATAACGTTATTCTTATGATTATCAATACCATCCTGATCATTATTACATCTCAACCATTATCATTACCACTGACAGCATTACCATTATCACCATTGACATTCCTACTAAGACTATCAATATTAGCAATACTAGTTACAATTAACACACCGACAACTTCCACTTATCTCAAACTTCTAACACATCTTATCCACCGAGTTTTGCCCGATTCACCAACCAACTTGACAGCTCTCGAAAACGTGCGACTTGGATAAGGCCTTGACCGCTCAGATTTGATCGGACACAGGAAACTTACTTTTTTGGGGTGATAAGTGTAAGCCAACCCAGGTTTTTTCGACAGCATGTTCTATATCTTATGGACTTAACATTATTTAAAGGCATATGGTGTATGTATATATATATATATATATATATATATATATATATATATATATATATATATATATATATTTTTTTTTTTTTTTTTTTTTTTTTTTTTTTTTGACATACCAAGAACCTTTTTTTAAAGGCGAGAAGTGTAGTCCATATAAAGTGATTTAAAGAAAGTATATGCCCTCCCCC
This sequence comes from Penaeus monodon, assembly GCF_015228065.2. Lineage (NCBI taxonomy): Eukaryota > Metazoa > Arthropoda > Malacostraca > Decapoda > Penaeidae > Penaeus > Penaeus monodon. The sequence continues at coordinate 57,622,709 of NC_051386.1, read as the reverse complement.
CCCCCTTTTTTTTTGGGGGGGGGGATACAATTTTCATTTTTTTAAATAGGTTGCATCCCACTGAATTACTTGCATTCAACTAATAAACAGTACCACGCTTCCTATCATCATCAACACTAATCATTCACAGAATCTAAATCACCATCATTAGCCACCTCTCACCAATATATCGCACTCAAACACGAAAACCATTTTTTTTTCTCTCCCTTTTTAATATCCAAAGAATAATATTTTCAAATCCATACGACTCCCTACTCGTGGTCGTCCAGAATGTGCTCCTCTGAAGGAAACCTTAATGGCGATCTTGGCTTGGGTTGTAAGGTAAATTTGATCCGTATGTACCTTGGGGAAAAAAAAAGAGAAAAATGATTGCCTCTCGTTGGATCCGGATAAGGACTCCTCGGATTCTCCATCCGTGTCTGAACTTTCTCTAAAAAAAAAAAAAAAAAAAAAAAAAAAAAAAAAAAAAGTAGAAAGAAATAAAAAAAAAAATGTTTTAAAAGATTTTAAAGAAAAAAAAAATCTAGAAGACGGAAGTTAAAAAAAGGGGGGAATTTAAAAAAGTCTATAAAGAATGAAGTCTAAAAAAGGACGGATTTTTTTCTAAAACTCCGAAAAGAAATAAAAAAGGACTAAAAGACTTTAAAAGTCCGATCTATTCATCGAAAGTCGAAGGACAGAACCCAGAAGCAATATAGTCAAGTCGAGCACCGATCTTGAACGTATGAGGCTGTGTGTGTGTGTGTGTGTGTGTGTGTGTGTGTGTGTGTGTGTGTGTGTGTGTGTGTGTGTGTGTGTGTGTGTGTGTGTGTGTGTATGTGCGTGTGCGTGTGCGTGTGCGCGCGTGTGTGTGTGAGAGAGAGAGAGAGAGAGAGAGAGAAGAGAGAGAGAGAGAGAGAGAGAGAGAGAGAGAGAGAGAGAGAGAGAGAGAGAGAGAGGGAGAAGAAAGAAAGAGAAAGAGAGAGAGAGAGAGAATGCGTTTGTGTGCGCGTGTGTGCGCGTGCATGTGCATTAGCGTGTGCCTGTGTGCATTAGCGTGTGCGTGTGCGTTAGCGTGTGCACGTGTATTTGTGCATGTATGTTGGGGCGCCGGGGGAAGGGTGGGGGCAGGGGGTGGGGGGACCGCATCAAATAACCGCGCTGTCCTCGCTCTTTTTCTCCTCTTTTCCCCTCCACTCCAGATATCTTTGAGAATCGCCTTTTCTCTCTCTCTTTCTTTCTTTCTCCCTTCGTTTCTTATTCTTGAAGCTCCAAGAGGACGTGCACAGGAACCGAAGAGGAGGTCGGCTGCCGTTCCAGTAACCGCTGATAATTACAGAAAGAGAGAGAGAGAGAGAGAGAGAGAGAGAGAGAGAGAGGAGAGAGAGAGAGAGAGAGAGAGAGAGAGAGAGAGAGAGAGAGAGAGAGAGAGAGAGAGAGAGAGAGAGGTTGTGAGAGAGAGAGAGAAAGAGATGGAGAGAGAGATGGAGAGGGAAAGAGAGAGAGAGAGAGAGAGAGAGAGAGAGAGAGAGAGAGAGAGAGAGAGAGAAAGTGATCGTAAAAGGTGCATCAACTCCGTTACTTGAAATACTATTTCTTTTAAATAATAGTATGATGCAAACTGCTTTCTGGTTTAATTACCTTTTTAAATTACCTCACACTAAGCTAAATCTGATGTTTGGCCATCATTAACACTATAAATACTGCACTTCATTCGGATAAAAAAAAAAAAAAAAAAAAAAAAAAAAAAAAAAAAAAAAAAATGTCCGGAAAAAAATTCGCATAAATTATGAAACGATAATAACCCTTTACTTCAATACCCCGTAATTATATCAAATGACGCGTGAAATAGGCCTATTTACGGGACCCACATTATCCTTTACGAGGGAAACTAATTACCATAACCCTTGACAAAGAAATGAAAACTTGATGCGATTTTTCATCAAAAACAACAAATTAAACAAATAAACTAAATTAAATTAAACAAATGAATAAATACAAAATAGAAATAAATAAAAAGTTGTTTTAATCATTACAGCGGAAGAATTGCCACGCGTGTAATTAGTGCAATTTAGACTGTTGAACGCAAATTCATTTCTACTGATGAGCCTAAATATGGTCAGAAAGATTCTACTTTTGACATAAAGAGGAAATATACCGATGATTCTAAAGTAGTTCGGTCAATTTCTGCTTTTCATATAAACAGGAAAATAGCGATGATCCCTAAATTGGGTCAGACAGATTTTGCCTTTGATATAAATAGGAAAATACTGAAGATCCTAAATTTGGCCACAGAGATCATCTGTACATAACTGAACCCATAAAAAAAAATGAAGCATTTGAACTCTCCGAAACACAAACCACTAAAACAATTATGCTAGATTTAGCTTCATTTCCCAATTCTGCCTTTTCATTCAGTTCCAAATTCCCACACTCGTCGATAAGACATTTTACATTCACTATTCTCTCTCTCTTCTTTCTTTCTTTCTTTCTTTCTTTCTTTCTCTCTCTCTCTCTCTCTCTCTCTCTCTCTCTCTCTCTCTCTCTCTCTGTCTCTGTCTCTGTCTCTCTCTCTTTCTGAACCAACCCACCCTCACAATTCTCTCATTTTCGCTTTTGAAATACAACAAACTTCGCCCTGACTGACGTTCACTTCAAATATACGTGGGAACTAGACCCAATATCCCCCCTCCTCCCCTCCCCCCCAACCGTATGTTTATGAGCACGCTGTTGCCCCTAAATGCTGGTCGACCTGAAAGAGCAAATGAGGGAAAACTGAAAGCATTTTACCTGCTTGGCTTTGGGTATCTTTTAAAGCTCCGAGACTCCTTATTGGAATATTAGAAAATGTATTATTATTATTATTATTATTATTATTATTATTATTATTATTATTATCATTATTATTATTATCATCATCATTCTTATCATTATTATTATTTCTACTCTTATCATTATCATCATTATCGTTATTAATTATTAATATTCATCTCTTGTAATCCTACCTGTTGTGTAATATTGTTAACGCCGTGGGCGCTTTTTATCACATAGCATAATAAAATATTAAATCAAGTCTGCGAGTTAATCTGACTCTATTTTTTACCCGTTCATTTATCTATCATCATGATCATGATCTTCACCGTTACCGTTATCATTACCATCACCATCGTCATCATCATCGTCACCATAATCACCATTATCATCATCACCAGAATCACCAATCATCATCATCACCGTCACCGTCTTCATAATTATCCTCATCACCAGAATCACCAGAATCATCATCATCATCACCATCATATGAACATCATTAACGAAGCAGAGGACTGTCCTCTGTTTTGCTATACTACGAAAAAAAATGTGAAGCCGTTATTCTCTTGCAAGCTTTAAAACGTATTACATAACTTCTATTTCTCTGTGTTTTCCTGTTTTATTTTTCCGAATCGTTATTTCACATTTCTTGTTACTCTTAGAAAAAAAATTATATTCTCTGTTTCGACCCTTCGTTACACATCACAAGCAAGAAAAAATATTTTGCAAACAAGAAGAAATAAACCCCTAACAGTTTCTCTTTGTACACATCAACTTATACCCTACTTACCTAACACAAGATCTGAACCCCG
>NC_051386.1:57606607-57614107 GCF_015228065.2 Penaeus monodon | reverse complement strand
TGAGTATAGTAACAGCGTATAGTGAATAGGTTGACTACAGTAATAGTATGTCAATAAGGTACACTGACTGGGTTGATTATTGTAATATCGGGTATAATCAATAATGAAGGGGTTTCGGGATAGTTACGTAAAAACCCTGCCATTCACTCTGACTTATTTGTAATCTCCATACATTCATAAGGATCATCTGGAAATAATTTCAAGTCCAAAATTTCGTAAGGAGTATTCATTTTCACCATTGCTTTTAGTCATAGAAGTCAATATTCAACATTTTTAATATTCTAAATCAACCATTTCCTCCTGCCAACACACTACAAAGTCATACCACAGAAGATTGTAAATAAATCTCAAATTTTCCCGTCTACATTAGTTCTCTCTTCTCTAACTGACTCCCGTGACACACCACTAAAAATAGTGATAGAATTCAAAATAGTCATAGAATTCAAAATCTAACATTCATAATATTCTAAATCAACCATCTCCTGCCAACCCACTACAACGTCATACCACAGAAGACTGTAAATAAATCTCAAATTTTCCCGTTTACATTCGTCCAATCTTCCCTAACTGACTCCCGTGACACACCACTAAAAATAGAGTGTAAGAGAAATTAAACGTCCCCTCGAAAGGCCTAAAAGTATAGAATCTAAAGGGACTTCAATCACCCTTTTAAGGGGACTTTATCTACCACACCCTCTAAGAGATAAGGACAAGAAATATCACTTCCAAAAATTATTTTTTTTCCATTTATCACCTTTTGGATGACGAGGGAACACAAACCCCGAGCAGTCTACACTAAACGCGGGCTACAGTAAATGCGTTTGTTTCTTCTTTTTCTTCTTTTTTTCTTCTTGCTCCTTCTCTCTTTCTCTTTTCAAGTATTTTCTTTTTTTTTCTTTCCTCTCCTCCCCCTCTTTCTCTTCCTCTTCTGTCCTCCTCCTCCTCCTCTTCTTCCTCCTCCTCCTCCTCTTCTCCTTCCTCTCCTCTCCTCTCCTCTCCTCCTCTTCCTCCAAACCTACACCTTCACTTCTTTTTCTTTTTTAAAAGTTTTAATCGACGTTATTAAAAAAAAAAAAAAAAAAAAAAAAAAAAAAAAAAAAAAACTATCAAAGTTAACAAATCATCCCGACACACTAATATCCGGTTAATTACTAGTTAGGCCTATGGTCATTGCAACGCCCGGCACGAAATTGCAAAACAACACTTCCACTGCACGTTATTGCACCAGGTATAAGCTCTCTTCTTTCTACCCTCTTTCTCTCTTCTCTTTTTTCTTCTCTTGTCTTTTCTTTCCTTGTCATGTTTCTCTTTCTGTCTCTGTAGCTGTCGCTCTCTTTCTCTCCTCTCCTCTCCTCTCCTCTTCACTTCTCTTCTCTTCTTTCTCCCTCATGCGCGCCTCCCCCTCGCTCTCTCGTTCACTTCCTCCCTTGCTTCTTCCTTCCCTCCCTTCACCCCCATCTTTCCACTTTTCTTCCCTGCCTCCCTCTCCCACCCCCTTCCTCCCCCCCTCTCCCTTTCCCTATCTCTCCCTCCCCACCCTCTCCCTCTCCCCCCTTCACCTATCTCTCCCTCTCCCACCCTCTCCCCCTCTCCCTCCCTTACCTGAGTATCTACTTACCTCCAACGCCGGGTCAACTCCCGCCTCCGCCCTCCCCATTCTCCCCCTCCCCCCCCGCCCCCCCATTCCCCCTCAAGGCAAGTATAGGCCTAAATGACCCCCTCCCCCTCCCCCCATTATGAATTCCCCAATCTAATAGACTCGGCCTCCCATCGGGTGACCCGCGCTTCGGCCGCCCTCGGAAACCCTCTCTTAGGAAAGTTCTAATCTCCCTCTCTCTCAGTCTCTCTCTTTCTCTCTCTCTCTCATTCTCTCTTCTCTCTCTCTCTCTCTCTCTCTCTCTCTCTCTCTCTCTCTCCCTCCTCTTCTCTCTCTCCCTCTTTTTCTCTTCTCTCTCTCCTCTCTCTCTTCTCTCTCCTCTCTCTCTCTTCTCCTCTCTCTCCTCTCCTCTCTCCTCTCTCTCTCTCTCTCTCTCTCTCATCTCTCTCTCACTCCTCTCTCTCCTCCTCTCTCTCACTCACTCTCTCTCTCCTCTCTCTCACCCCTCTCTCTCACTCTCTCACTCTCTCACTCCCTCTTTTTTTTTACCCTGCGACCTCTGTTTGCCTCGGAGTTCCCTCTCCCCCTCTTTTATTAGCGTCTTTTATTTGGTTTCTCTCTCTTTTTTTATTAATATTAAATGTATGAATCTTTCTTTTTTTCTGGGATAATTTTTTAAGTGCTCAGATTTTTTTCTTTCTTTCTTTCTTTTCTAGTATAATCTAATTTTTCGTCTTTATATACTTTTATCCTTTTTAATGGCTTTGGCTCCGGCATAATTAGAATTTCCCTTTATGTTTAACGAAGAAACAACAATGCTAGTTGTTTTCTCTATTTTTTGGTTCATTTAAAGAGCTCAAAAAATTTTATGCATCTATTATCCACTCCCCTTATCTCTTATTCTTTATCTCTTCTTTAGTTTTTCTTCTTTCGCCTTTCTGTTTTTTCCCCGTCTTTTTCTTCTTCCCATTCTATCTCCTTCGTTTTACAGTGACCTTTTATTTCACTTTTCCTCTCTTGTTTCTTTATTCCATCTTCTTACACCCAGCAATTATGACAATTACTTTTTTTTCTCTCTTTTCTTCTATTTCCCTATTTTAATCACATTCTCCCAATTTCCCTTTTTCTCTACTCTCCTTTCTGCCCTTGTTATCTTTCCTTCTCCACTCTCTTTTCGCTACGACCATCTTATTTTCCCACTCCTCTCTACTTCTTCCCTCATCCCTCCCCTCCTTCCCTTTCCTTCCCTTCCCTTCTTCTCCTCTCCCTTCCACACCCCTCCCCTCCCTATCCTTTATCCTATCCTATCCTAACTTCTCCCCTCCTTTCTCCTGATTTCCTCCCCCTTCCTCTCTCCTCCTTTCCCTTCCTCTCTCTCCCTCCTCTCTCCTCCTTTCCTCTTCCCTCCCTCCTCCTCTCGTCTCCTCTCCTCCCCTCATTTTTCTTTTCCCTTTCCTTTCCTCTCCCCACATCTCCCTATCTCCCCCCCTCCCCCCCTCCCCTCCGCCGCGTCCTCGCCTCGCCCGCAGCCATACCTTATAACGTCGGGATCTTCGGTGGAGATTTCCCGAGTTCATTTTTCAAGGCAATCTGGGACAGCAATGCAAAGAACAAATATTTGGCAAGGATCAGACCAGATCCCATCCCTCGCTGGAAGAGGTCGCCTCGGGCTCGGGGGATAAGAGTGCCGGGTGTGGGGGGCCAGAGTGGGTGCCAGGGAGAGAACCGGCGTGGGTGCCAGAGTGGGTGCCAGGGAGAGAACCGGCGTGGGTGCCAGAGTGGGTGCCAGGGAGAGAACCGGCGTGGGTGCCAAGTGGGTGCCAGGGAGAGAACCGGCGTGGGTGCCAGAGTGGGTGCCAGGGCGAGATGCGGCGTGGGTGCCAGAGTGGGTGCCAGGGAGAGAACCGGCGTGGGTGCCAGAGTGGTGCCAGGGAGAGACCGGCGTGGTGCCAGAGTCGGTGCCAGGGAGAGAACCGGCGTGGGTGCCAGAGAGAGAACCGGCGTGGGTGCCAGAGTGGGTGCCAGGGCGAGATGACGGCGTGGGTGCCAGAGTGGGTGCCAGGGAGAGAACCGGCGTGGGTGCCAGAGTGGGTGCCAGGGAGAGAACCGGCGTGGGTGCCAAAGTGGGTGCCAGGGAGAGAACCGGCGTGGGTGCCAAAGTGGGTGCCAGGGAGAGAACCGGCGTGGGTGCCAGAGTGGGTGCCAGAGAGAGAACCGGCGTGGGTGCCAAAGTGGGTGCCAGGGAGAGAACCGGCGTGGGTGCCAGAGTGGGTGCCAGGGAGAGAACCGGCGTGGGTGCCAGAGTGGGTGCCAGGGAGAGATGCGGCGTGGGTGCCAGGGCGAAAACCGGCGTGGGTGCCAGGGAGAGACCGGCGGGGTGTGCTAGAGTGGGTGCTAGGGCGAGATCAAGCGTGGGTGCCAGAGTGGTGCATGAGTGGCTGGTAGAGGGTGTGTTGGCCAGTTATGGTAGAGTGGTGGGTAAAAGCATATCAGAGATGGAGCGCGAACGACGTAGCCGGAAAGCGCACAAGGGGTGCTGAAATCAATGCTTTTCATCCATTTAAAAAAAAAAAAAAAAAAAAAAAAAAGCGCAATCGACCAAATACCTAAAGCTATGATTTTTATATCCCTTTGGTATTTTTTTCGCCCTGAATATGAAACAGAAAAAAAAAGCTCACACAAAATTGGCACACGAGGGAGAAAAAAAAATTTACACGTAATCGAAGAAATTAGTAAAAAAGGACAAAACACACTAATTCTTCTAAGTGTTTCCTTCCTCCTCCACACACCTTGGACCCCCCCCCCCTTCCCCCACAAAAAAAAAGGTCACAGAACTCGACCCGAAGGAGCTGAGACCCTCTCGCTACTCGAACGAAATTATTCCCTTTTCCCTCCTCATTACGGGCCGTTTTCTCCAACAGCTTAGAGGAAGAAAAAAGAGGGGAAGGGGACGAGAGAAAGTGGATGCCATAGAGGAAGTGAGAAGAAGAGGAAGAGAGAAGAGGAAGGGAGAGAGAAGAGGGGGGAAGGGAGAGGAAGTGGAGAGAAGAGGAGATGAGGGAGAGAGAGGAAGAGGAAGGAGAGAGAGGAAGAAGAGGGGGAGAGAGGAAGAGGAAAGAGAGAGAGAGAGAGAGAGGAAGAGGAGAGAGAGACAGACATGACAAGAGAGATAGTAATTAGAGGAAAGGAAAAAAGAAGGAAGGAAGAACAGACATACAAAAGTTAATAAGACAAAAAGAAATAGAGGAGACAAAGACGAAATTGCACAAAAAAGCCTTGTGTGAGAAGAAGCCTCATTGTAACCAAGTTGGTGAGCAGAGAGCTGATTGAAACCAAGGAAAAGAAGAGGGAAGTGAAGAAGAAAAAAAAAAAAAAAAAAAAAAAAAAAAAAAAAAAAAAAAAAAAAAAAAAAAAGGGTTTAAAATGGGTTGGGTAAAGTAGATTACAAGGAGATGGTTCCGTGCGCTGGAGTGGAACCGAGGAGCTGCGTCAGGAGAGGTAGAATGAGGTAGACAACAGACACCGAAGGCTGAGGAGGAGTAGATGTGGGCGCTGGAGTGAGACGGAGTAGCGGTGCGAGATAGCGATACCTGAAGAGTAGAGTAGAGACAGCGATACCTGAAGTAGACGCGCTATATAAAAGTAGACGCCTACGAAATAAAACAAAAAAGAATCAATCAATAAATAAATTAATACAAATGCAATAAATAAAAAGAAGACACCCCCACCCTACACGATACGAAGTAATCGCCATTAACCAATAATAAATAATAATAATAATAATAATAATAATAATAATAATAATAATAATAATGATAATAATAGTAATGATAATAGTAATGATAATAGTAATGATGATGATGATAATAATAATAATAATAATAATAATAATAATAATAATAATAATAATAATAATAATATTAACAATAATAACAATGACAACAACAACAACAGCAAACAGATAAATAAACCGATAAATCCCCAAGCAGAGCGCGAGTGGGAGAACAAGCAGCTCGACGCCGCCCATTTTATTCTCATATTGAGCTCGCTGCTGTTAACTCCCGAACTCTAATGAAAATTATGAGCAAGTTCTTAGCAAAGTTTTGTCGCATTTTATGCAGAGCGAGCGGCGCCGCGAGAATTAAGTTAATTTTCCAAGTTAGATAGAATTGTAAATCATGGCAGTCGGCAGGCGGTCATGGGAGCTTCTTCCTCCCTCTCCCTCTCTCTTTGTTTTGTCCGTCTGTCCGTCTGTCTGTCTGTCTGTCTGTCTGTCTGTCTTTTCGTCTGTCTGTCTGTCCGTCTGTCTGTCCGTCTGTCTGTCCGTCTGTCTGTCTGTCCGTCCGTCCGTCCGTCTGTCCGTCCGTCTGTCTGTGTGTCTTTCTGTCTGTCTGTCTGTCCGTCTGTCTTTCTGTCTGTCTGTCTGTCTGTCTGTCTGTCTGTCTGTCTGGTTACCTCACTCTCTTTTTCTTTCTTTCTTTCTTTCTTTCTTCCCCTCTCTCTCATTCTCTCTTTCTCTCCCTCTCTCTCTCCCTCTCTCTCTCCCTCTCTCTCTCCCTCCCTCTCTTTATCCCTCTCCCCTCCGTCACTCCTTCTTTTCCTCCTTCCTTCCTTCCCTCTCATGACGGGCAGCGACGCCATCTTCCTGATCACGCCTCATGACCCACTTGTTGGAAGGCTCATGACTCCAGTAACAGCCCCGGGCGGAGGAGGCGGAGGCGGAGGAAGAGGAGGAGGAGGAATAGGAGGAGGAGGAGGAGGAGGAAGAGGAGGAGGAAGAGGAGGAGGAAGAGGAGGAGGAATAGGAGGAGGAGGAGGAGGAGGAGGAGGAGGGAGGAGGAGGAGGAGGGGAGGAGGAGGGGAAGGGGGAGGAGAGGAGGGGAAGGGGGAGGAGGGGGAATAGGAGGAGGAAGAGGAATAGGAGGAGGAGGAGGAGGAGGAGGAGGAGGAGGAGGAAGAGGTATAAGAGGAGGAAGAGATATAAGAGGAGGAGGAGGGGGAGAAGGGGGAATAGGAGGAGGAAGAGGAATAGGAGCAGGAGGAGGAGGAAAAGGTATAAGAGGAGGAGGAGGAATAGGAGGAGGAGGAGGAATAGGAGGAGGAGGAGGAGGGGAATAGGAGGAGGAGGAGGAATAGGAGGAGGGGAGATAGGAGGAAGGGAGAGGATGGGAGAGGGGAGGGAGAATGGAAAACGGAGAAGGAGGGAGACATACAACGAAGTGATGGAGGGAGAGATAGAGAAGGTGAGTGGAGAGGGATGGAGAAACACAACGATCGAGGGAGGTAGGGAGGGAAGGAGGGAAGGGCAGAGATTGGTGGATGGATAGATAAAGGAGGTATAGAGGAAAAAAAAAGGGGAGAGGGAGAAAGAATTAAGAAAGTGAGAGCCAAAGAGAAATGAAAGAAAAGTAGAGAGGTTGCGAAAAAAACGAGGAAATGGAATGAAAGAGAAATAAGGAAACAAGAGAGAGTTTGATAAGATGCCAAGGGGAAGCAATGTTGCGAAAGGGAGATGGAAGGACCCGCTAATGAAGACGAAGGACGGGTCCCAGAGGGGGAAGCGAGGAAGGGGAGGAGGAAGAGAGAAAGGAAGAAGTATGAGAGAGAGAGAGAAGAGAGAGAGAGAGAGAGAGAGAGAGAGAGAGAGAGAGAGAGAGGAGAGAGAGAGAGAGAGAGAGAGAGAGAGGTGGGGGGAGGGAAGAGAAAGAAAGAGAAAGAGAAAAGAGAAAGAGAAAGAAAAAGAAAAAGAGAAAAGAAAAGGAGAAAAAGAAAAAGAAAAAGAAAAGAGAGACCTCAGCCAAAAGCTGGCGAGCAATTTCAGGAAATATTAACTTGCCACAAATGTCCAAATGACTCTTGCAATTGCAATGTTATAACCAGACGTCATCTAAGTACATCTCGAC
>NC_051386.1:57589107-57601607 GCF_015228065.2 Penaeus monodon | reverse complement strand
AGCGTTGCACCCTTAGGCGACGCGGAATTTTCTCGCCCCATTCATACGCATATTCTTCACTGTTCTAGCTTCCTCCCCTTTTTGCACATTCCCCATCCTCCCCTTGGTCGCGTGGAATGGCACTTGCCTCGGCTGGAGTGCCTCCCATTCTTTGCTCTCTCTTCCACCTGTCTGCCTCCTTTCCTCTGTTCCACTTGCCTGCTCCCCCTTTCGCTCTCTCTTCCTCTTATCTGCCTCCCCTCTTCGCCCTTTGTTCCATTTGCCCACCTTCCCTTTACGCTCTCTCTTTCACTCGTCTACTTCCCCTCTCCGTCCTCTTTTCCACCTGTCTACCTCCCTCTCCGTCCTCTTCTCCACCTGTCTACCTCCCTCTCCGTCCTCTTCTCCACCTGTCTACCCCCCTCTCCGTCCTCTTCTCCACCTGTCTACCTCCCTCTCCGTCCTCTTCTCCACCTGTCTACCTCCCTCTCCGTCCTCTTCTCCACCTGTCTACCTCCCTCTCCGTCCTTTTTTCTACCTGTTCATAACTTCACATCTTTTCTACCTTTTCTTTTTCCTCTCTACTTTCTCTTCCAGTTGGTTCCCTTCTCTCCTCCCCCCGCCCTTTCGCCCACTTGTCTACCTCCCTTTTCGCTCTCTTCCACCTGCTCCACCCCCCCCCACCTCCTCTGCTCTCAACCTCCCGTTCCATCTGTGTCCCCCTTTTCTCCACCCTCTCTCCACCCTCCTCCCTCCACTTAATCTTGTCACCCCTTTCCGCCCTCTTTTCCGCCCATCTCTTTCCTCTCAAATCTCTTTTCCACTTGTTTATTTCCCCGCTCCGCCCTCCCTTGCACTTTACCTACCTTTCATGTCTTTTCCTCTCCATTCTCTATTCCACCTCCCCACTCCACTCCCCTCTCCCCACTCCAACCTCCTCTCCCCTCTCCACCCTTTCTTCCACCTCCCCTCTCCACCCTCCCTTCCACCCGCCCCCCTCCCCACCTGGAAATTCCGCATCCCATTTTTCCCTGAGATCTTTTTTTTTTTTTTTTTTTTTTTTTTTGGGTGGGGGTGAATGTGTTCGTTTTCATTTCCCGGGTTTTTGCTTTATATTATTTCTAATTTCATTTTTATTTTGGTTATTATTTGTTATTTTTTTATCTGAAAGGTCGTAACTGATGACATTAATTATTTTCTTAATAATATCATACAAGATATTAATCACTGTAAAAACTACACATACACACATACATACATACATACATACATACATACATACATACACACACACACTTACATACATACAAACACATACACATGGTGTGTGTATTCTCAGCTGAAGAAATACATTTGAATTCCAACATTTTTCCACATGATTAAATATAATGAGAAGAAGTGAAAGAATTTGGAAAGTCAAAATGACCAAGACTGGAGGATAAAAATAAGAGGTTATTCAATCGTTTGGTTTTACTTACTGGGAGTTTGGCGATTAATCTGTTTGAACTCTACAGCGTCTTTTTTTTTAAGTATTCCTGAAATATTCAAAAAAATTCTCCTCGGCATTTGTGATGCTAAAGAAATCCTGATGAGAACCAAAAGGAATGCCAGTAATACCCAACAAACACAATAAAGAAAAGAGAAAAGAGAGAAGACAGAGGAGAAAAGAGAAAAGAGAGAAGGCAAAGGAGAAAAAAGAGAGAAAAGAAGAAAAAAGAGAAAATATAAAAGAGAAGAAAGAAACGAGAAAAGAGAGAAGGGAAAAAGAGGAAAGAGGAAGGAGAGACGAGAAGAAATGACACAGACACACAGACTGCCACCACAACATCGCTTTTAAAGTGGTTTGTTCTCCACCAATAGTAACAGCCAAAGGGTAGATCCTGCACCACCAACTACAGGCACGAGGCGGTCGGGGAGAAAGCTGGAGATTAGTCTGTAGAGCGATGGGCTAGAGCAGATTGGCAGAGAGTCAAAACCCTTTTAGAATGTTAGGAAGAGTGGATACAACGTTGTATTCAACAGAGGGCTATTAACCGAAAAAAAAAATTGGCATGTTGTGCAGGTGTATAGGAATAATGGAAGGTACAGAGGTATTGCCTTCTGCACTCTTTTGTTAAGGTAATGCCTGAACAAAGAGTACATAGAAGGAAACACTTACATACTAAAGGCAGAGGTAAAATGAAGCAGAATAAAAGTAACCCTGCCTAATACAGATAAAATTACCAAAATAACCATTCTAACCTACAAAACGCAACAGTACTTCCACCAAGACCGGGCCGCACATCTACTAACCTTAAATAATACCTACAGAACCCTTCAAAAATCACAAATATAGGCCTACGTAAACGAATACACAGGGACGCCAAGGTACACACGCATACGAACCGCGCCGTAAGTAGCCGGGATGCACGCCGTTGGGATGAAAACGTTCCCTCGGCTTTTGTTGCGCTCTCTCTCTCTCTCTCTCTCTCTCTCTCTCTCTCTCTCTCTCTCTCTCTCTCTCTCTCTCTCTCTCTCTCTCCTCGCTCTCGCTCTCGCTCTCGCTCTCGCTCTCGCTCTCGCTCTCGCTCTCGCTCTCGCTCTCTCGCTCTTCCTTCAGGTGTTTGTCTCCGGGAAAACTTTTTCTTTCTTCTTCTCTCACTTCGTTTTCGAAAACGTACACGGATTATAGACTTCACAACCTGCATATACACTCTTAAAAGTGAGTTTTGGTGAAGAATCCTCAACACCTGTACATGCACTCTTAAAATCCGCGTCTTAACGTAGAAGGGAAGGAAAAATACACGAAATCACACACTCCTTGCAACTCTATCCTCTTTACAGCAACGCGGCAAAACAATAAACCTATCTTCGCAGGCTTTGAACGTAATTTCAGGTATCTCATTTCAGAAACCATTTACAGCCGCACCCTAACCTGCTTTACATCTCATTCCGTCTTGTTTACACGTTAAAAGTCCGAAATTCTGTTAACTCCGCCGCTTGGCAGAAAACAGACGCCGAAGCCCCGCCCTCCTCGCCCCTTCCACCACGCCCCCCACCCGCGCCCGAATGGCCTCTCCGCGCCCTCTCTCACCTGCAGGCGATCCCCAAACACTTGCCGTCCTGTAGGCAGGTCGAGGTCGTGAGTGCCCGGCCGTTACAGGCTCCCAAAGTTTAAATAACGAGTGCCATTCGCACAAGCCATCAGTGCGGCTGTAAAAGGATACAAGAGCGGGCGTGTTCATGGCCACTACGCCCACGCTGTAAAAGGGGGGATCATGCTTATGGCGAGGGGGCGGCCGGGAGGGGGGAGGATCAAACTCATTACACGAATAAAAGGGGGTCAGGAGAGGGAGGAGGTGGAGGAGGAGGTGGAGGAGGGGGAGGGGGAGGAAGGAGGAGGAGGAGGAGGAGGAGGAGGAGGAGGAGGAGGAGGAGGAGGAGGAGGAGGAGGAGGAGGGAGAAAAGGAGGGGAAGGATGAGAGTGAAGGGGTGAGGGGAGGGAGAAAGAGAGAGAACAGAGAGAGAGAGAGAGAAGCAAAAAGAAAAAAGAAAAAAGAGAAGAAAAAAAAAAGAAAAAAGATCAGGCAGGAACAGACATGCAGACAAACAAACAGACATCCCAACAAACACACAGAGACTCAGAAACAAAGAAAATAAATCAACAAGGAAAAGAGAGGAAGAAAACAAGCAAGCAAGCACACACCTTCTCTAATCTTACCAATTAGCAACAAATCAAAGACAAAGTGTCTGATCGTGCCACAGGGATCTCTCTCGCGTCGTTAAGAACAACAACATCCAGACGTGCTATCATTAATTTTCATCTATCTCTTCATCAATTTATCTCTTTATTCACTTCCTTAACTCATCTTTGTTTCATTTACATTGTCTGTTGTTCTTGCACATTGTTTTCTTGGGCCCAATACAACCAAAACAACTTTTAGGTTATGGTTTCATTGATTAGATTTTATGGCACGTACGCATATATATTGTACCAAAGGTGTTTTTGCTCTGGTTACTGTCTTATCTCATATCACTTTTGGCGAGCCTATTCGTGAAGAAAAACAAATACGTCTGCGAACATGAACAAACACACGAATGAAAACACACACACACACACACATACACACACACACACACACACACACACACACACACATATATATATATATAATATATATATATATATATATATATATATATATATATATATATATATATGTATATGTATATGTATGTGTATGTGCATATATGTGTATGTGCATATGTATATATGTACATATATATATATATATATATATATATATATATATATATATATATATATATATATATATATATATATATATATGTGTGTGTGTGTGTGTGTGTGTGTGTGTGTGTGTGTATGTATGTATGTATGTATGTATGTATGTATGTATGTATGTATGTATGTATGTATGTATGCGTGTGTGTATGTATGTGGATGTATGTATGTATGTATGTATGTATGTATGTATGTATGTATGTATGTATGTATGTATGTGTATGTATATATATATATATATATATATATATATATATATATGTGTGTGTGTGTGTATGTGTGTGTGTGTGTGTGTGTGTGTGTGTGTGTGTGTGTGTGTGTGTGTGTGTGTGTGTGTGTGTGTGTGTGTGTGTGTGTGTGTGTGTGTGCGCGCACACACACATGCGCATGTATGTTTGTGTGAGTAGTTGCATCCACGTGTTCCCTCTCTCACTTTATTTCTATCTAAAAAACAACCGCTGCACTGCCCTCCACGACCGCAGCCACGACCACAGAGAGAGAGAGAATGAGAGAGAGAATGAGAGAGAGAGAGAGAGAGAGAGAGAGAGAGAGAGAGAGAGAGAGAGAGAGAGAGAGAGAGAGAGAATGAGAGAGAGAGAGAAAGAATGACAGAGAATGGGAGAGAGAGAGAGAGAGAGAGAGAGAGAGAGAGAGAGAGAGAGAGAGAGAGAGATGAGAAGAGGGGAGGTGGGGTGAGACGGGGGAAGAAAGAGTGAGAGGAGAGGAGAAAGAGGGGTAGAGAGGTGTTGGGAGGGGGAGACGAAAGAGGAGAAGGAAGGGTGGAGGCGGGGAGAGAAGGGGGAAGAAACCAGAAGAGGTGGGAGAGGGGGGTAAGACATTGGATGAGGAGGGGGAGGTGGGGAGAGAGGGAGAAGAAAGAGGAGGAAGAGAAGGGGAGAAAGAGGGAGAGAGGGGAAGAGGGGTAGAAGGAGAAGAGGTGGAGAAAAAAGAGGAGGAGGGAAGGACGTGGAGAGGGAGAAAAAAGAGGAGGAAGAGGAGGGGAGAAAGAGGGGGAGAGGGGAAGAAGTGAAGAAAGGGAGAGGGGGTGAAAAGGGGGGATAGATGTTGAAAAAGAAGGGGGGAGAGGGGGAGGGAGAGCAAGAGGGAGAGGGAGAGGGAGAGGGAGAGGGGGAGGGGAAAGGGGAGCGGATTGTGGCTAAAGATGTATGCCAGTGTTTGCAACATTTGCACGAAGAGAACACCCATCACATGAATTCAAACATTGGGAGCGGTGAAGATTTTATTACTTAGACTCTTTTACAATGACAATGTATATATATGATGATGATGATGATGATGATGATGATGATGATGATGATGATGATGATGATGATGATGATGATGATGATGATGATGATGATGATGATGATGATGATGATGATGATGATGATGATGATGGCAGTGGTGATGGTGATGGTGGTGATGGTGATGCTGGTGGCGGTATGTTGATAGTGACGATGATCACAACAAAACTACGATAATAATAATGATAACAAAAATATAAACCGAACACTTTCAGCTCGCACACATCATCACGTGGCCATCTTACAAAGTCGCGCCCCTCCTGTCTCCATAAATCCCCCCTCGTACAGTGGCCTCTGAACCGGAGAGCTGAGACCCGTTACATGTCTTGGCCAACACGCAAAGTTTCGGTGGAAATGTAGCCCCTGGGTTTGCCTCGCCTGTAGTTCCAGTCTTCAGTTTTCGTGGTCCATCTTGACGGGTTTATTCCGTGCGAATTTTCTGGTTGTGTAAGGCCCAAACTTCTTTTTTTTATTTTCTTCTCTCTCTCTCTCTCGCCTTCTCACACTCCCACTCTTCCCTCTCCCTCTCGATCTCACTCTCTCACTCCTTCTCCCTCTCCCTCTGCATCTCACTCTTTCACACTCTCACTCCTTCTCTTCCTCCCTTTTCCTCTCTCTTTCCCTCTCCCACTCGCACTCCTCTCCTTCTCCAAGTTCCATTCACCTTTCCGGTCCTTCTCTCTCCATCTCCTTCCCCTATTCTCTCTTCCTCTTCCCCTAATCCTTTACCCCTTTCCCCCCTCCCATCACCCCCTCATCCCCGCTCCTCCCTTCCCTTTATCCATTTATCTATGTATTTCTATCTATCTATCCCCCCCCCCACTCCAAATCACTCCCTCCCCCTTTCTCTCCCTCTCCCTCCCTCAAGGACCAAGGTCACCGTCCGTGTAATTAAGGACGCCGAGAAGCCGTACGTGTGCGTCCTAATCTTTCCAGGCTTGTTGTCCATAGAATATCCCGTTCATGAAGCCCCTGTCATGTCGCCCGGAGCCCTTTTGATTATGGATCCGCTTGTGAGCCGGATTATCGACTAGAATTATGCTCCATTCATTATACTAAAGTTCCTGATACGATCTTTCGTTATATTCAAATTACAAGTGGTATCTTATATGCTGTGAAATGTTTGGTATTTTAAATCATGTGTTATATATATATATATATATATATATATTATATATATATATATATATAAAATATTATATTATATATATATATATGTATATATGTATATGTATATATGTATATATGTATACATGTATACATGTATACATGTATACATGTATACATGTATACATGTATATATATATATATATATATATATATATATATATATATATATATATAATTTGAGGTGTAAGGTATTCGAATTCTCTATAGGAATTCTTTTCGTTTCACTTAAATTTCAGATATGTTTTAATTTACCTAAATTCGAGAAATGTCTCCTTCATCTTTCCTCAAATTCGAAATTTAAATTCCTTGATTCTAGATATAAGGTTCTTTCATTTACTTAAATTCGAGATAAAAGTTTCCTCCATTATGCTGAATTCGAGACACCGTCCTTAAACTCTCTTCACTGGCAAGTCATCAGTATCTTCCTTTTAATTCTCTGCCTGCGCTCTCCTCTTCCTCCCTTCTTTCTCCCTCCTTTCCTATGCCACTTCCCCTGTTCTTGCAAAGGCCGCCCACATCAACCGCCTCTTCGACTGTTTCTGCTCACCATCTCTTGAACTCATTACTCTGCCATCTATGAGTCTTTTCCGTCTTCCTCCTCTTTTCACCCCTCCTCCCCTTCCTCTTCTCTTCTCTCTACCCTCCTGTCTCTTCCGCTCTCCTTCCCTTTTGTTGTTTCCTCTTCTCAACTCTCTCTCCCCCCCTGCCATTTCCCTCCTCTCTTCACCTCCTTCACTCCTTCGACTCACCTCTCCTTCCATCTCCTCTTCTCTTTTCTCCCCCCCCCTCCTCCCTCTTCTCTTCACTCGCCCTTCCCTCCTCCTTCCTCTCTTCACCCCCATTTCCTCCTATCCCTTCACATCCCCTTCCCCTCTATCTCTTTTCTCCTCTCACTTCTCTTAACACCCTTTCTCCCCCTTCCTCTCCTCACCCCCACTCACCCTCCATCCTCTCTTCGCCTCCCCTCCACTCCCACTTCTCTTCACTTCCCCTTCCCACAATTCCTCTTCACCCCCTTTCTTTTCTCTACCCCCTCATATCTCTCTTCACCCCCTTCCTACCTCCTCTCCTCACCCCCTACACACCCCTCCCACCCACTCCTCACCCCCCACACCCCTCCCACCTCCTCTCCTCACCCCCTACACACCCCTCCCACCTCCTCTCCTCACCCCCTACACACCCCTCCCACCTCCTCTCCTCACCCCCTACACACCCCTCCCACCTCCTCTCCTCATCCCCTACACACCCTCCCACCTCCTCTTCTCACCCCCACACCCCTCCCACCTCCTCTGCCCCCCACACCTCCCACCTCCTCTCCTCACCCCCACACCCCTCCCACCTCCTCTCCTCACCCCCACATCTTCTCCCACCTCCTCTCCTCACCCCCACACCCCTCCCACCTCCTCTTTTACCCCTCCCCCATCCCTCCCCTCATCCCTCCCTCTAACCCCCTCCTATCTACGGTCCACCTCCTCCTCCTTGCCACAATGGCCAAGGGTCCTCCTCAAGTGCTTGCGTCACAACTCATTCGGCAATAGTAGCGTCGAAAAAAAGGAATCATGAACAAAAGGATTACAGTCAACCACCGCGGGAGTGGGCCGCCCACGCATGCGCGCCCGTATTGATCAGCTTTATGTAAAATTACACACACACACATAATCGGCAACTGTCTTGTGTTTTCCGAGGTAAATTACGAATAAGACGCCCTTTTTATGTCTCGTTCTCTAGTCTTTTTTTTTCGCTTTTTCTTTGTCTCTTTTTTTATGCTGTCTTATCTCTGCCTTTCTCAGTCGAAAAGAACGGCGTCTTTTTTCTTTCTTTCTTTCTTTTTCTTCCACGCGACACATTCGCCGTGGAGACTCGTTACGTAAGTCCACAAACTGTGTAAATACTTCAGGGGGAGACGAGCGTGATACATACATGACACGTGGACAAGAGAAGCTAAGCAACGTGCATGTGTCCGAAGGGTTTGGAATATGAATCGAGGAGAGACGAGGTAATGCTCAACCCCCCTCCCCCCTCCCCCCGCGGTGTACTCGAATGCACCAAATAGTAGCAAGACGAAGGTCGATCTATAACTATGAAATATTTCTATAATTCTCTTCCTCTCCCTTCCTCCCTCTCTCCCACAGCTGTCTCCCTCTCCCTCTGTCCCTCAGCCACGTCCTCCACTCTCACGTCCTCCCTTCTTCTCTCTCTCTTTCGCCATCCCTTCCTTCCTTCGTTTCTTCCACTCCTTCACTTATTCAAATCCCCTTCCCACATCTTTCTCTCCATCCTCTTTCCCTGTCTTCCTTTCACCCACACTCACTCGCCCTCTCTCCTTTCTTCCTCTATACACAACTTTCCTATCCTACTACCATCCCTCAAACCAAAAGCCAAATATATACATGTAAACCCAAAATAAATTAATAATAAATATATATAAAAACACAAGCACGAAAGCAACATTAATACCCCCCCCCCCAAAAAAAAAAAAAAAAAAAAAAAAAAAAAAAAAAAAAAAAAAAACGCTCGCAGAATACAAAACGGATCGGTCAAACAAACATATGCATTACAAATTGTTGCTCATGAAAAAAAGGAACATCAGTTTAAACGAATGGGTTTCATTAACCATCCTGTACCTGAATATTCTATCCACGCTATCCGCCAGTCTCCGGTATTTAACAGTGCATCCTATAGAGCAACTTCGTGTATGCTAGGCTTAAACGAGAGAGCTTCCTGCGAGTTGGCAAAAAAAAGGGGGATCTTAATTTAACTATTAATGAGTATCACCGCCCGCTGGCTGTGTTGTTAAATGCTTGCTTGCATAATAAAGTATTTAAGAGTTTCCACCGTCTGACGGTATTTTGTGTAA
This sequence comes from Penaeus monodon, assembly GCF_015228065.2. Classification (NCBI taxonomy): domain Eukaryota; kingdom Metazoa; phylum Arthropoda; class Malacostraca; order Decapoda; family Penaeidae; genus Penaeus; species Penaeus monodon. The sequence continues at coordinate 57,592,012 of NC_051386.1, read as the reverse complement.
TGTAATTCAAGAGTGAGAGAGGGTGAAATAGAGACTGAAAAGAGCGTGCATATGAGAGAGAGAGAGAGAGAGAGAGAGAGAGAGAGAGAGGAGAGAGAGAGAGGAGAGAGAGAGAGGGGGGGGGAGGGAGAGGGAGAGGGAGAGGAGAGAGCAGGAGAGGGAGAGGGAGAGAGACAAAGAGAGACAGAGAGAGAGAGAGAGAGAGAGAGAGAGAGAGAGAGAGAGAGAGAGAGAGAGAGAGAGAGAGAGAGAAGACAAGACAGACAGACAGACAGACAGACAGAAGAGAGAGAGAGAGAGAGAGGAGAGGTGGGGGGAGGGGAAGGGAGAGGAGAGGAGGAAAGAGGAGAGGAGCAGGAGAGGAAGGGAAGGAGAGAGAGAGAGAGAGAGAGAGAGAGAGAGAGAGAGAGAGAGAGAGAGAGAGAGAGAGAGAGAGAGAGAGAGAGAGAGAGAGAGAGAGAAAGAATGTGGAGAAGAAGAATAAAACGAAGAACAACAACTACAAGAATAAGAACAAGAAGAAAGAGAAGGAAGAGGAGGAGAAGACGAAGAATAAGAGGGGGATGATGATGATGATGATGATGATGATGATGATGATGATGATGATGATGATGATGATGATGATGATGATGATGATGATGATGATGATGATGAGGAGGAGGAGGAGGAGGAGGGGGAGATGGGGAGGAGGATGGGAGGAGGGGAGGAGGAGGGGGAGAAAGGGGAGAAGGAGGAGGAGGAGGAAGACGATAAGGAGTAGGAGTAGAAGCACACACAGCGTCATTACCAAATAACACCGTAAGTGACGTAATTCGCATCATTATAATCAATTTCATCACAAGCAAATCCTTTCCATCACCATTATTAACACCATTTTTTGACATTCAGTATTACCGCTGCAATTGTAATGTAATAAAATTTCGCAATATATGAATTTCCTTTCCTCCGCATGACGCAAACGTGAAAGAAAAGGATGAATTCTATTTATTTACGGCCACTAAAAAAAGAAAGAAAAAAAGAAAAGAAAAAAAATATCTATCTAAACATATTTTTTCTTTCTGGATTAAGCTAGCGTATTCTACCAGCAGAATATTCTTGGTGTAACCTCTTTCTCTGTATCGCTGTCGACATCATGAAAGCCTCTTGTTACAGCCATAAAAATAGGTCTCGTTCTGTAACAATCGTTTTCCTTTCTGAAATTAGGTAGCGAGAAGCACTATCAGAATACATTCCTTTGCTGTAACCTCTTTCCTGTATCAACATTATTGGATTAAGGCTGTTTGTCACAACCTCAAAATATATGTATACAGTTCTGATTTTTTTTTTTTTTTCTGGAACTAACTGCCTCTCGTTCTGAAAAAAAATCAAATTGTTCTCGTGCTATAACAGTTATTGTAATTTCTGAAATGCACATACTCCTCCTCTTCCCGGTAATAGTAATTTTCCTTTCTGAAATTTCAACGCTCTTCGTTCCGGTAACAAATGTCTTTCTGAAAATGTCTTTCTGAAACTTAACTAGCGAGATCCACTAACCGAATACAAACCTACCCTTGTTGTAACCTACTTTCTGTACCGACATCAGCATCGACGCGATATTGAAACCTCTTGAAGACCTTTTGTTAGAGCCATAAAAAAATGTATTTTGTTCTGTATGTTATTCTCCCTCCTGAAATCTAGCGCTGCGAGATCCACAGAATATAACACATATTTACCTCTGCTGTTACCTTTCTCCTGTACTGACATCAAGCATCGGCACTAAATATATCGTTACAGCCATAATAATACATCTCGTTCTATAACAATCACCTTCTTACCTAAAACCTATCCAGCAAGATCCACCTCTGCTGCAACCTCCCTCCGGCATCGACATGTATCGTTACAGCCCATAATAACGCAACCAATACCCCTTTCCGAAATCCACCCAGCGTAGATCCACAGCACAAAACACGTTATTCTACCCCTGCTGTACAATCCCTCCTCGTGCCCCGCCCTCAGCCCCGGCGCGAGAACCCAGAGGAACCCCAGGAAGGACGTCACGCGCGGCCTTCCTCAGCCCAGGCTTGAACACCCTGCCTAGAAGTGCCTCGGCCGCCTCTCATCTCGCCCGTGCTACAAAACCTCCCCCTCGATATCTCTAAGGGCTTGGCTGCTGGGTCAAGGTCACCGTCGTTACACCTTTGGCCTTTCGGATTCCCATTATCATTATTTATTCTGTTGCCTTAATCCCTCCATTATTGCATATTGTTCCACTGACGTCAGTGGTTTCCTTTCTTGGCATTCTATTTTTTTTTTTTTCTGTTCTTTGAACTTCCTCTCTTTGTTCATTGTGTCTCTTAATCTTAATGTCATTCAATTCTCTCTCTCCTCTCTTCTCCTTTCTTCCTCCCTCCCTTCTCTTCCTTCCCTCCCTCCCTCCCCTCTCCTTCACTTTCTTTCTCCTCCCTCTCTCCCTCCCTACCTTCCTTCTCCTTCTCTTCCTTTCTCCTCCCTCGCTTACTTCCTTCATTCATTCATTTCCCCTCCATTACTCACTTCCTTCTCCCTCTATCCATCAATTTCTTCCTTCATTTACCCTCCCCTGTACCTCCCTTTCTCCCTTCACTCATTCATTCTCCCTCCCACTTCCCTCCTTTCTCCCTTCCTTTTGCGAAATGACACATAAATAAAAAATAAATAAAAAATAAATAAAAAATAAATATACAATATTTATATATATATATATATATATATATATATATATATATATATACATATATATACATATATATATATTTTTTTTTCTTTTTTCTTTTTAACCCAAGACACTTTTTTTCTTTTCCCATTGTTGCATTCATCCCACGTCCTCCATCTCCCCTATCATCAAAATTTCATTCTTTTCTCTTCTTTCCTTTCTCGCAGGTGCTAC
>NC_051386.1:57571607-57576607 GCF_015228065.2 Penaeus monodon | reverse complement strand
CACACACAACACACACACGGACACACACACCACATAATAAACAATACACAACAACTAACAACAAATAATAATAAAATAAAATAACAATAAAACAAAAATAATAATAATAATAATAATAAGATAATAATAATAATAAATAAATGAATTAACAGATACACATACGCACACGCACACACTAATAATAATAGTTATAATAACAATAACAATAACAATAAAATAACAATAATAATAATAATAATAATAACAATAACAACAATAAAAATAATAATTATAAATAATAATTATCATCAGTAAATAAACAAATAAACAAACAAGTAAACAAATAAACAATAATAAAAACATGGTTTCCTAACACTTCATAAACGAAGCCGATTTACGCTTTGGATTCGCCTGCAGAAGGACAAACGAAAAAAAATAAATAAATAAATAAAATAAATAAATAAATAAATAAATAAATAAAAAATCAAAGAATTTATGTCTGGGATTCGCCGATTCAAAAAATAATAACCAATATAGTTCTTTGTTAATTGTTAAATGCGTAACTGACGGTGGGCGCGCGGGCGTAAAATCCCTAACGGCCATTTACGTCTGCAAAGTCTTTAAAAAATCCGGGTTACCAATTATCGCAAGAAGGGATATCCCGTATCTCTCCATTAACCTCTCTCTCTCTCTCTCTCTCTCTCTCTCTCTCTCTCTCTCTCTCTCTCTCTCTCTCTCTCTCTCTCTCTCTCTCTCTCTCTCTCTCTCTCCTCCCTCCCTTTCTTCCCCCCTCCCTCCCTTTCTTCCCCCCTCCCTCCCTTTCTCCCCCCCTCCCTCCCTTTCTCCCCTCCTCCCTCCCATTCTCCCCCCCTCCCTCCCTTTCTCCCCCCCTCCCTCCCTTCCTCCCACCTCCCTCCCTTCTCCCCCCACCTCCCTCCCTTTCTCCCCCTCCCTCCCTTTCTCCCCCCTCCCTCCCTTTCTCCCCCCCTCCCTCCCTTTCTCCCCCCCTCCCTCCCTTTCTCCCTCCCTCTCCCTCTCTCTCTATTTCCCTCCTCCGCTCCACCTTCTCTCTCTCCCTCTCCTTTTTTTCTCTCTCCTTCCCACATCCTTCCCCTTCCCCTCTCTCCGCTCTTCCACTCCCCCCCCCCCCCTCCACCACCACACTCGCAGAACTACCTCCCCCCCCCAAAAAAAAAAAAAAAAAAAAAAAAAAAAAAAAAAAAACTGACTGCAAACAAGGAAAAATATATATGTAGATACGCTCTCCCTTAATCACTTATTCCCGCTCGGGTGACTGCGCGTCCGACACTATTTGTCTTGAGGCTAAATTAAATGTGAGCGATTAAGGCAGAAAAGCAACGAGGGGAGACGGAGGGGAAGTTTTGGGAGAGGGCAGGGAAGGGGAGGTTGGGGAGAAGGGAAGGGGAACGAGTAAGAGGAAGGAAGTTAGGGAGAGGGAAGGGAAAGGTGGAGAGGAAGGGGAAGGTTGGGGAGAGGGAAGGGGAAGGGGGTTGGGGGGAGGGGAAGGGAGGTTGGAGAGGGAAGGGAAGGTTGGGAGAGGGAAGGGAAGGTTGGAGAGGAGGGAAGGGGAAGGTTGGGGAGAGGGAAAGGGAAGGTTGGGGAGAGGGAGGGGAGAGGGAAGGGGAGAGAGGAGAGAGGGAAGGTGAATGAGGAAGGGGAAGGTAGGAAAGGGAGAGGAGGTGGAAGAGTGTGTCGAAAGAAGAGAGGGAGAGGAGAGGAAAGTGGAGAGGGAAAAGGGAGGCAGAAAAGAGAATGGGAGGAGACATTAAGGAAGGTGGGAAACGGAGGTGTAGGAGGGGAAGGGAGATAGTAGGAAAGGGAGGGAACAGAAGACGGGGAGAAGAGGAAAATGAAATGGAAGAGAAAGAGAATAGAGATGATAAAACAGGGAAGATAATTAAGGAAAAGAGAGAGGGAAGAAGCCGGAACCAAACAGGAGAAGCGGGGGGGAAGATAGGGAGAGGGAAGGGAAGAGAGAGACAAAATGAAAGAGGACGGGAAAGCGGAGGGAGAGAGAAACACAAGAGAGAAAAAAAGAAAAAAGAAAAGAAAAGAAAAAAAAGGCGAGGGAGAGACCAACAGAAAAATCGACGAGCAAAAGAAGAGAGAAAGAGAGAAAGCGAATAAGAAGGACAGACGAAGAAGTAAAAGGAGAGAAAAACTAAAATCCCGGGCATAAGACCCAAAATGGCGGCGTCGGAGTCGTTCCAAAAGGCGATCGAGAGAAAATGGAAAGCGTACGAAAGAAAACGGGAAGGAAAGAGGGAGATGAAACGAGGAAAATTGGAACACGAAAAGATAAATAAAGAGGGGAAAGGGGCGGCGACGGCGAAGAAGGAGTAAATGAGAAATGAAAGTATTATTGCACTGAAAAAAAAAAAAAAAAAAAAAAAAAAAAAAAAAAAAAAAAAAAAATCCTTTCCAAGCGACGAAAAGACAACTAATTCGAAAAAAAATATCAAAGAAAAGGTGAAGAAAAATGTAATGAAGAAGAGATGAAAACGACGAAGTAAAACGTGGAAAAAATACGAGAAAACGAGAAAGAATCGAGGGAGAAGCGAGTGGGAGTAGTAAATAGAAGGCAGAGAGGGACGACCACAAGAATGCAGAGAGAGAAGGGAAAGCAACAGGGAGAGCAAGGCAGAGCGAATAAATGGGAAGAGAAACAGCAGGAAAGACACGGAAAATTTTATATGTAACAAACATACATACACACGCATATATACATATAAATAGCTATATATACATATCCATCTATCAATCTGGCTGCCTGTCTGTTTGTCTGCATGCCTGCCTGCCTGCCTGCTTCCTGCGTGCCTGCCTGCCTGCTGCCTGCGTGCCTGCGTATTTGTCTGCCTGCTTGCCTGTCTGTCTACCTACCTACCTGCTTGCCTGCTACCTACCTGCCTGCCTGCTGCCTACATGTCTGCCTACGTGTCTGTCTGCCTGCCTGCCTGCCTGTCTGCTGCCTACATGTCTGTCTGTCTGTCTGTCTGTCTGTCTGCCTGCTTCCTACATGTCTGCCTGCCTGCCTGTCTACCTACCTGCCTACCAGCCTCCCTGTCTATCTACCTACCTACCTACCTACTTACCTACCTGCCTGCCTGCCTGCCTACCTACCTGCCTGTCTCCCTGCCAGCTTGCCTGCCTACCTGCCTGTCTAATATATCCATATACGTAAGATTTTCATCACCTCCAGTATGGCCCTATTCATTTCCATATTAATTCCTCCATTCCGAGTCATTTCCCAGTCGCACAATACCCCCCCCCCCCCACACAGCAGCAGCAGCAGACAGCTCCCGCAACACACCAAGAATTCAAATACCAGCGCTCCTTCCTGGTTCCCTCGAGACACGAGATTCGCCGTAATACCCGACGCTAAAGTATAATCCGTGTGTGCATATTCAGTCCATCTTTTCTTCTTCTGTCTTGTCCCCACTCATCTCATTGAGCTTTATTTATTTGTTATTATCATCTTTTCTTTTGCATATGTTCACTGTCAACATTGCATGGTATAAGGGGAAGGGAAGGTAAATACAAACAGAATGTTTTCTCAAATGTGTTGTCATGGTTACGGAAGGTATATCAGCCAAAACTGACGAATCCTATAATTTGAAACACAATATTCTGTAGGCCTAGGAGCATTTGCCAAAACCTTGTAGGTCCATTCTGTGGAAGTCAAAGAAATGCAAGGCAAATATTGTGGAAGGTGCAGCTATACGGCAGAGCTACGCAAGTCAAAGCTGGCCAAGTCAATGTGTGTAAAGTCAGAGCTGTTTAAGCGAAAAGCTTAAAAACTTAATAGCACAATAAGTCTCCGAGTCAAAGCTTTACAAAGTCAAAGTTGCTCCGAATGAAAGCTTTACAAAGGCAAAGTCATTATTGTGTAAATCAAAGTGCATGAGTCAATATTGCGTAATTTGCGTGGAATTTGTTAAAGCTGCCTAAGTCAAAACTTCAGTAAATTTCAAAGAAAAATGGCCTATTAGCCCACCTTAGGCCTACTAGCTTCAGGAAAGAGAAAGAGAAATTATCGGCGAATGCATTACGAGTTTTCCTCAACAAGGCTGGCACATTAGTTTCCGGTGACCCTCGCAGCTGGTTGCCCTTCGGACCTACGCGGTGGAGTTAGGGAGGGAGGGAGGGAGGGAGGGAGGGAGGGAGGGAGGGAGGGAAGGATGGAAGGGGAGGAAGAGAGAGAAACAGATAGACATATAGATATAGATATATAAATACAACCACACGCGCGTGTGTGTGTGTGCGCGGGTGCTTTCGCTTACGTGTGTGCGTTTGCAGGCTATCTATGTAGGAAAAGACTGATAAGAAAGTTGGGCGAGAGAAGATAAAGACGCCGGGGGGGGGGGGTTACGAGCTACAAGATTTAGTGTTCTTCTACACAAAGGCTAATGACTTATGTTCCAGCCCGAAGCAGGCATAACACTCAGGGGTCTGGTCGTAGGCCTACGAGCTACCTCCCTCTCTTGCACTCTCTTTTATCTCCCTCTCTTTCACTTTCCTTTCTTTGTCTCTCTTTCCTCCGTGCCTGCCTCTCTTTCATTTCATTTTTCCCTTTATTTTCCTTTCCTTTCCTTTTCTTTTCCTTCCCTTTCCTTTTTTGTTTTTTTTACTTCCTTCCTTTCTTTCCCTCTTAGATTTTCCTGGTTATGTTGACTAAATTTCCTGGTTTTGTTGGCTAATTTTCCTGGCTATGTTGACTGTTTTTCCTGGTTATGTTGCTGATTTTCTTGGTTATGTTGACCAATTTTCCTGACTATGATGCCGCTTTCCCTGGTTATGTTGACTAGTTTTTTTCCTAATTATGTTGCTGGTTTTCCCTGGCTGACTAATTTTCCTGGTATTGTTGACAATTTTTTTCCTGGTTATGCTGCTGATTTTCCTGGCTATGCTACTAATCTTCCTGGTTTTGTTGATTAATTTTCCTGGCTATGTTACTAATCTTCCTGGATGTGTTGACTAATCTTCTGGTTATGTTGACTAAT
>NC_051386.1:57561607-57564107 GCF_015228065.2 Penaeus monodon | reverse complement strand
CCACAGAGGAACGAGCACACCCACGGCGCACGCAAACATGCACCCGTTATCCATTACTCATGAGCCTGCTACACTCGCTCCTCCCTGAGCTGCAGTTAAAATCCATCACACAGAGACAGAGAGACAGAGATAGACAGACAGACAGACAGACAGACAGACAGACAGACAGACAGACAGGCTGGCAGGCACACACACACACATACATGCACGCACGCACACACACACACTACACACACACCCACACCACCAACCACACACACACACACACACACACTCCCTCCTCACCACACCACACACAACCCCACCCATAGCATCCTACCTCCGCACCACCTCCTCCACTCCCTCGCACACGCACACACACCCTTCTCTTCCCCTTCCCCTCCCTCCCTTCCCACCTCCCTCCCTCCCTTCCCACCTCCCTCCCTCCCATCCCTCCTTCCTCCCCCATCCCCTACCTCCCTCCCCTCCCTCCCTCCCCCCCTGACCTGCAGCTAAAATTCCCTCACAGCGTTAGTAGTCGACTTGAGATCGATGTGTAATAAATAATGCAAGAGCCGAGCTTCCCTTACACAGCTGCTGCATGGCTGGACACATCGAGCTCGGACAGGTAGGTCTGGTGCGAGGGAGGGAGGGGGGAGGGGGGAGGGGGGAAGGAGGGAGGGAGGGAGGGAGGGAGGGAGGGAGGGAGGGAGGGAGGGAGGGGAGGGAGAGGGGACAGGGGGGAAGGAAGGGAGAGGGATGGAAGAGGGAGAAGGGAGGAGACAGGGAGATCAGAGCTGTAGAGAGAGAGAGGGGGGGGGGAGAGAGAGAGAGAGAGAGAGAGAGAGAGAGAGAGACTAAAAAATAATAATAATAATAATAATAATAACTTAACATCAGACGATATACCCCACAAACTACCACCACCACCGCCAGCAACAACAACAACAACAACAAACATTACAGAGAAAAAAAGTGAAAGAAAAGACAAATCGCTATCCAATATATCGAAGAATTAGGCCATTTTCGTCACTAACTGAGATCTTGGTCGCGAACTCGGTAATCGAGCGCGTGGCTCGTCCTCGCCCGAGCCACGCGTTCTTCCCTTCTGTTCTGCACCGCCTCTCTCTCTCTCTCTTCTCTCTCTCTCTCTCTCTCTCTCTTTCTCTATATATATATATATATATATATATATATATATTCATATATATATTCTTTTTTTTGGTCTTGTATATTCTCGGGAGAGAGAAAGAAAGAGAGAGAGAGAGAGGGAAGAGAGAGGAGAGAGAGAAGAGAGAGAGAGTAAGGAGAGAGAAAGAGAGGAGAGAGAGAAGAGAGAGAGAGAGAGAAGAGAGAGAGAGAGGTAGAGAGAGAGAGAGAGAGGGAGAGAAGAGAGAGAGAGAGAGGAGAGAGAGAGAGAGAAGAGAGAAAAGAGGAAAAAAAAGAGAGAGAGAAAGAAACGAGAGAGAGAAAGAAAGAGAGAGAACGAAAGAAAGAAGAGAGAGAAAGAAAAGAGAGATGAAGAAGAGAGAGAGAGAGAGAGAGAGAGAGAGAAGAGAGAGAGGAGAGAGAGAGAGAGAGAGAGAGAGAGAGAGAGAAAGAGAGAAAGAGAGAGAGAGAGATTGAGAGAAAGAGAGAGAGAGAAGGACGGAATCATCCATAAAGAGCAACATATTCTTTCTCCATGAAGCAACAAATAAATCCCCCCCACCCCCGAGCGCATGAGGATGATACAACGAAAGGATGAGAAGGAAGAGAAGAAAAAAAAAAAGGAGAAGAAAAAGATGTAAAAAATATATATACAAGAAAAACAATGCGAAGGCAGCCTATACACATTCAGAAAAATCCAATGAAGAAAGGATTTACACAGAGAAAAAAAATAAAGGAAGTGTATAAAGTTAAATAAAATAAAATAAAATAAACAAATAAATAAATAAATAAAGGAAAGAAGATTACAAAGAAATACAAACACACGGGATGAAGGGAATCCTCCAGAGAGGGAAGAAGAACGTAGAAACAGAACAACACAGAAGCAGTCTTACGGGAACGAAAACCAAATAAAGACAAAAAGGAACGAAAAAAAAGAGAAACAAACAAAGAGAGGCGCGAAGAAATAAGAAAGAAGATGGGGGAAGAGAGAAATGAAGAAGAAGAGGGAGGAGGGAGATAGAGAGGAAGAAGAAAGAGAAAAGCAGAGAAAGAGAGAGGAAAGAGAGAGAGAGAGAGAAGAGAAGAAGGAGAGAGAGGGGAGTGAGAGAGAGAGAGAGAAGAGAGAGAGAAGAAAGAAAGAGAGAAGAGAAGAAGAGAGAAGAGAGAGAGAGAGAGAGAGGAGAGGGGAAGAAGAAAGATAAGAGAAAGACAGAGAAAGAAAAGAAAGGAGAAAATGAGGAAGAGAAGGAGGAAGAAGAGGAAGCGAGGAGCTGGAGAGAGAGAGGCGGGAGGAAGAAGCTAAGAGGGGGCGAAGCAATAGTGAGGAGGGGCGAGGAAGAGGAAACAGGGGGGGGGAAAAAAAAAAAAAAAA
>NC_051386.1:57547497-57561507 GCF_015228065.2 Penaeus monodon | reverse complement strand
AGGCATTAGTGAAGCAGTTAAATACGGTAATTAGTCGGGCTAGACCTTACCGAGGGTTAAGAAAGAGGGAGCTAATCAGCATAATGTGGAGAGCCTTGTACAAGCAGGGAGAGGCGAAGACCGGAGGCTGAGGACGTAGGAGAAAAGGAAGAAGTGGTATCAACGCGACAAAGAGAAAGAACTAGGCGCAGAAAGAAAGGAGCAGGTAATAAAATAGAAGAATAAGAACCAGAAGCATGCGGAGAAGACGGAGAAGCGGAGGAAGGAGGAGGACAAGGACAAAGAGCGCATAATAAGGAGACGGCAAGCATGGAATTCTGAGTACAGGGGCAAAGGAGAGAACCAACGAACAAGAAGAGATGAAATAGAAAAAAAAAAGATGGGAGGAGACAGAGAGGGAAACCAGACGAACAAGATAACAAAGAGAACTCACCAAGAATCCGCAGGCGGTCGTCAAAAGAAGTCATTGGACAACATCAACGCGTACAAATAGCCGATCACATTCCTCTTACATTATACCGACTTAACGACCATTGTTAGCCTCCCTTGAAAATCTCTAAAAAGAAGTCTTTGATACAAACTAAAGATAGATGTCACCTTTTGATAAACCACAGTTCTCTTTGGAAGAAGGAGAAGCAAGGTGCGCCGAGGAGGAGGAGGAGGTCCATCTAGGTATGCAGCGCTACCAGCGGAGAGGAGTAGGAGTAGGAGGAGGCAGGAGGCGCCCTCAAACCACCTCCCTCCGTCGTCAGGAGGAGGAGGAGTTGGCCGCATGGCGGTCACAGGAGGTAGGAGGAGGAGGGGCACGGAAGTGAGAGAGTTGAGAAGCAAGCTGGCAGAGTAAGCAGGAGGACGGAGTTGGGGAACCCGGAAGGTAGGAGGAGGAGGTACGGAGCACAAATGTCGAAACGAGGAGGAGGAGGAGGAGTTGGGCGGGGAAGGTAGGAGGTCAGCAGAAGATTTTGGGGGAGCGTAGAGTAGGGTTAGGAGGAGGATGAGGAGGAGGAGTGGGGGAGGCAGGAGTAGGAGGAGGAGGAGGAGGAGGGAGGAGGGAGAGGAAGGAGAGGAGGAGGAGGAGTTGGGGGAGGAGAGGGAGGATGAGGAGGGAGGAAGGAGGAGGAGGGAGGAGGGGGGGAGGGGGGAGGAGAGTTGGGCACCCCGTGACGGGGACGAGATCGCACGGGATTTTGCTGTCCTTAAGAGAGAGGGAAATCAAAAAAAAAAGAGTGAAATAGATGTCTCGGTGCTCTTGTGTTGCCATGGTCGATGGGTGCGGGCGCTTGTGCCACTGGTTCCTTTTGGTTTTAGGGGATTGGGATTGTTTTTTTTGTTTTGTATTGTTTAAGTGATTTTGTTGTTTTTTTTGTTTTTATGGTTATTGGTTTTTTTTTTATTTTGGTTGGAGTTTTTTTTTTTTTTTTTTTGCTTTAAAAAAAAAAAAAGAAAGGAGATGGAGGATGCTTGTGCAGAAGGTGGGTTGTTATGGTGGTTGGGGAATAAGTGGAGTAGACGACGAGGAGGAGGAGTAGAGGGCAAGGAGAAGAGGGGGGGGTAGGGAGAGGGAGAGTGGGAGAGGGAGAGGAATGAGCATGGGAGGAGGAGGAGTGGTGTGGGAGGGATGGGAGGGAGAGGGAGAGGGGGGAAAGGGAGGGGAGGGAAGGCAGGGAAAGAGAGTTGGAGGGACTGGGAGAGGAGCAGGAGAGGGGGAAGGAGGGAGGAGGAGAGAGGGGGGAAAGGGAGGAGCAGGGAAGGGGAGGAAGGAGAGGGGAAGGGGAGAGGGAGAGGGGGGGGGGGGAAGAGGAGAGAGAGAGAGAGAGATGAGAGGAGAGAGAGAGAGAGGAGAGGAGTATAGGGGTGAGAGAGAGTAGAGAGAGAGAGAAGGGAGGGAGAGAGGAGAGAGAGAGAAAGAGAGAGAGAGAGAAAGAAAGAGAGAGAGAGTAAAGAAAGGAGCAGAGAGGAAGGGGAGAGGAGAGAGGAGAGAGAGAGAGAGAGGGAGCAGAGAGAGAGAAGAGCAGAGAGAGAGAGAGAGAGAGAGAGGTAGAGAGAGAGAGTGAGAAAGAGAAGAGAAGAAAGAGAAAGAGAAAAGAAGGAAAGAAAGAAGAGAAAGAAAGAAAAAGGGAAAGAAATAGTGAGAGAAAAGAAAGAGAGAAAGAGAAGAACGAAAGAGAAAGAGAAAGAGGGAAAAAGAAAAAGAGAGAGAGAGAGAAGACGGAAAATAGAGAAAGAAAGAGAAAGATAGAAAATAAGAGAAAAGGAGAAAGAAAATGTAGAGAAAGAGAAGAAAAAGAGAAGAGAAGAAGGAGAGAGAGAAGAGACTGAGGGGGTGGGGGGGAGAGGGAGTGGAGAAGGGGGAGGCTGGCATGAAGGGGGGATGGATGAGTACAGGGTACTCGAAAGAGTGGAGGAGGGGAGGCAAGAGGACGAGATCTTGCGGGAAGAGAGGCGACGCTGAGGGAGTAAGGGAGGGGAGGGTGCGGAAGAGATCCCCAAGTCAAGCGGCATGAACTGGGCTCGTAAATAATGAGGGATGAGGGGACATGAAGTCGAAGGAGATGGAGGTCGGGGAATGTAGATCAAAGCGAAGGAGGAAGGAGAGCAAAGATATTATCCGAGAGGTAGCGCAGGGGCGGGTGAGCAGGTTGCGCGAAGTGAGGTGGATATGTAGTGTGGTGTGGGGTGGGGAAGGTGGAGAAGACAAATACGGGAGAAGGGTCAGAGGGTATCTGAAAGAGGAGCGGTGGTCGGGAGGGGAGGGGCGGGCAGGGTGAGGTGTTGGTGGGGGGGCGGGTGTGGATGGTGTTGGGTGGAAGGGGGGGGGGGTTGGGTCCTAAAGGGTGATGGGTGGTGTGGGTGATAGCGTCATCTTTTGGGGCTCGGGGATGGGGTGTTGAAGGGGTCCGGTGTTGGGGGGCGGGGGGAAGAAGATATAGTGGGACAAGAGTGAAGATACCGAAATTACGAAAGACGAATCGTCCTATGTGAAGGAGTCGGACAAAGGGCTGGATAGATAAAAAAGAAAGCGAGAATATCGAAACGGTGGGAGGGAGGGGGAGGAGGGAGGAAACGAACGAACGAACGAGGGAGGGCATGAAGAGAGAAGAAGCAAGGGAAGCAAACGGCGGGGAAAGAAGTAGGAAAGGAGTAAGCAGGGAGAACACGAACGAGAGGAAGAAGGAGAATAGGGTGAAATAAGGGGAGCGGGGAGGAGAATGAGGCGGGGGTGTGTGAAAAAGGAAATTGGCGAAAGTGGCCGTGTCTAGATGTATCTCGCCAAGTGAGATTTCCCATCGACCAGTCCACGGTAAGCTGCGAACCCGCGCTCGTGCCTATGCGGTGCCGCGTGAGTAAAGCCTGTCAAAACTGATTGTAGTAAGATGAAAATTGATGCATTCAACTCCGGCCGGATTTCCCGTACTCGTGGCGGCTAGTAGTAAAGACTGGAGTTAGAGTAAGACCCAAGCTGTGTTGTCTCTCTTGCGGTCCCTCGTTTTCTCTTGCTGGAGGTGTTTCATCGCTCTCCCTTCGTCAAGCTCGCGTAGCTGAGGAGCGGGAGGCATCGTCGAGCTTCGTCGCCTTTCTCAGGTTGCGTGCTGGTTGTGGAGTAGAACGCTGGGGGAAGCGCGGCTGCGCGTCAGAATCGTGTTTAACCTAGCGTACTAACACTGGGCAGGTAAACAAAGAGTTGCAGAGGGAGAACGATATGATGGGAATGTTGCATGAAGTCGAGGTCATCGGGTGACGCGTGTGGGGGTGATGGTGTCTGACAACAGCACCTGGCGAGGCGGGTAAAAGCAAAACATTGCGAAACAAGTGATAAGTTAACACACGAAAAGATATTAGGAAAAGAGTTGAATCAAGGTATTAGATGACAAGTGGTCAGCAATGAGCGAAGGAGGCGAAACCGACGGGGTGGATGATTAATATGTTAGTTGTTGTTGTTGTTGTTGATGATGATAGTAAAAAACAGAATTAATAAAAGCAATAATGGATAGATAATAGCAAAGCAGCAATAAATAGAGGTGAGTTAGCAGAATAATTAGGCACTAATAGATGTGGGGGAGGGGAATAATAATAATAAAAGAGAATAAAAAAAAAAGGCTGACACTAATAATCGAATCGAGCAAAGAGTAACAATACAATGATGGATAGGATGATGGATGAATGATGGATGATGAGTGATGAATGAGTGGAGTTGATATTATGACTATGGACGATGCACTACATGGTATAGTTGCTGATTTGGGATGAGTGAATGGTGATGTGATGATTATGTGGTGGGAGGATGATGATTGATGATAAGGAGTGATGATGGAGTGGAGTGATTGATGGGAACATGGATAAGTGAAGGTAGATGGTGGATGAGTGGTTGAGGGCTCTATGGGGATGGTGGTGCGTGGATGATGGTGATAATGATAATGAGTAATGATTGAATGGAGTAATGGATAATAAAGAAAGTAATAGATAATATAATAATAATAATAATAATCTAATAATAACAATAACAATAAAATGAACAATACAAAACAAACCGACCAATAACAGATAGGACACTAAAAAAAGATGGTCAAGAGCACAATGGTTTTCAGTTTTCCCCTCATCTCGTCTCCTCTCTCTTCCCCATCTATCTTGTCCGCCCATTCATAGGCTCGCCCTCGTCATTCTCGTAGGCTCTCCTGCATTCTAACAAACAACGAGAGCGTCGGTCGCCCCTTTTGCAGTATATATGAAGGACAATAAAAGTGAATCGGGACCGAATGATTGCAGGGAGAATGAAATGAATAAGAAGAAACTACAAGGCAGTGCACGAGACTACAAAATTGCTTCTAGAAGCGGTGATGAGGAGGAGTTGGGGGGGGGGAGGGGAGACGTTACTTGCTCCCCCGTAGGCCCCTGTCCTGTGTCTGGGTGGGTCTGGCTGGGATCGGTTGTTTGTCTCGGCACTCTCTCTGCCTCTTGGTCCTGTTTCTCTTTTTTATGGTATTGTTTTTTTTAATATGAGCTTGCGGTTGCCTCTCGGTCGTATCCTTAAGTCTCTGGTCTCTGTCTCTTGTGTTCGGAGGGGAGTGGTCTGTTTTCACAGGTGCTCTTGCAGGGGATCGGTCTCTCGATGGCCTACGGACGACCCGACCCTAGAATTCTCTCCGCGATCTTCTGGACGCTTTCTTCGAGCGCTTATTCTCAATGCAAGTTCTCGGCTCAGTCGGCGCTCAGGCATCCCTCACGCTTGGCGCTGCGGCTTTTGTCTATGTTTCGCTCTCTTCTGCAGCTGCCGTCACACCTCACTTTTCCATCATTCGCTACTCTGCGTCTCTGTCTCGAGCCTCTCTCTCCTCGGTCTCAGGGGCAGTCGCTCCTGAGGAGGTGCAGGCTCGAGGTAGTCTCGAGGACTCCTCATCTCGGAGGGTTCCTCTCTCCGTCTCGCGCCTCACGGAAGGGAGTGTCATCTCCGATAGTCGAGTCTCTCTGCGTGCTCGGATCAGGCTCTGTATCTCCCCCTTGTCCTTTCTCTCTCTCTCTCTCTCTCTCTACCTTTGGGCAGCGGGGTCAGGACGTTGGGGGGAGGTGCTCATGCGAGTGGCCTTCCCTGGGCGGTGCCGGAAGGAGGACAGTGTCGGAGGATGGTCTCGGTCTCTCTCGTGAGGTCCTCGTCTCGTTATACGTCCGGCCAACTGTGTCCTCGCGGCGCCCTGGTTTCCCTCTTCCCCCTTTTCTTCCTCTCCTCTCTCGGTTGCTCCCCCCTTCTCTCCTTTTTTCCTCCTCTTCTCTCCATTTCCTCTCTCTCTCTTCCTCCCCCTCCCCTCCCTCCCTCTTTCCTAATATGATTATCCCCCCTCTCTTTTTTATTCTTTCCTCTCCCGTCTCCTGCTCTCTCTCCTCCTCCCTCCCTCCCTCTCTCTCTTATTGTATCACTTAATTATTATTTATACTTACCCCCTCTCTTATTATCACCCTCTCGTCGCTCTCTCCATTATATTATTTAATCCACCTCTCTCTCCTCCCCCTCTCTCTCTCCCATCCTCTCGTCGCCCCACCCCCCTCCGTCCTCCTTACTCTCCTCTCGCTCGCTCCCCTCCTTTATATTAAAGGGTTAAGGATGGAGGATAGGGAATTGGACAAGCAGAACGTCGGCTCTAGTTATGGATGTGAATAGGGATGATATAGAGCTCCTCGCTCGTTTGTAGCGGTTCTCTTCTGTTCGCGTGCTGGCAGTTTATGCTAATGATAGAATAAGGATGGGTTAGTGTCAAAGAGGGGGAATGAATGATAGTTGGGGAGGGGTCGCTTTACAGGTCGGAGTAGAATCTCCGGGAAAAATCTTTTAGAGAAGTGGGTACGTGGCTGGTTCGCCGGGAGGTGGTCAGATGGGTGAAGAGTGAGGTTTTTATCCTAGTTGTTGGGCGGATAGGCCTTTATCAGCTCTCGCGAAGTCGCTAATCCGTTAAGATGATTGGGGTCATCTCCGTGCTTAAAGATCAATGAGGAATAAACAGAATAAAAGTAGAATGAGTCGAATACTTTCAGAG
Organism: Penaeus monodon; assembly: GCF_015228065.2. Classification (NCBI taxonomy): domain Eukaryota; kingdom Metazoa; phylum Arthropoda; class Malacostraca; order Decapoda; family Penaeidae; genus Penaeus; species Penaeus monodon. The sequence goes on along the minus strand of NC_051386.1, from coordinate 57,554,983 downwards.
TATAACATGATATAGATGGAGAATTAATAACGCCTCTTGCGGAATGACACAGGCCTGTCGCTAAGGTCCTGCTCTTGATATCCCATCGTCGTCGGTTAGTGATACCCTCTCTCTGGCCTATCGTAGAATGAAGGTCGGTTTTAGACAATCGCTCTTGATCTGGAGGGGACGTTGTATTTAATGTGATTCGGGAATGTTGATCAGTAGAGATATGTCTTTGGCTCGTAAATGGAGGGAGATGGATAGATTCTGCATCGTCTGCAGAGGCTCTTCTATGAGGTTTAATGATAATCCGGCTCGTCTCTTTTGTATATTGTGATCGGAGTGTGGTTATTATTTATTATAACCGACTCTCGGGTCTTTGATGGGGTCCTCGTCTCGATGCTTTGATTAGAATGGAAGGAATAAACTCTCGTCGAAGATGTATAGGAGATATGCTCGCTCTCTCTCGATTAATTAGAATTTGGTATCCCATCCAGAAATGCGCGAGATTTTCAGTGATGGGTTTATGTAAGGTAGGGATTCGGGGAGACTGGGGAGGGGGTCTCTCAACGGGCGAGTTTGCTCCGGGTGCTAGCGGTCAGGCGGACGTGTTTTGATGAATTTAAGATGTAGGAGTGATTCAGGTAGAAGTGTGATGTGATCAGTCGAATGTTATCTTGAATAGAGATCGAAGTTGTTGAGTATCGGCAGTAGTCACGTCTGAAGGTATGTCCGGAGGAAGGATGATAGTTATGATAGGCAGCGTAATCGTCGATCAGGAGCGCAGGATTGATAGGTGAAGTTGAAGATCGGCTGGATGAATATGACAGCGAGCGATAGGAGTCGAAGTAATGGTATCATGATCTATGAGTAGGAGGAGAGTAGTGAGTGAATCATCGGAGAGTCTCATTATTGGTTATCGATGAGTATTTAAATAATCGTAGGTAATTCTAAGGTATCAGATGATCGAGCCCCGCGGTCTTATAATTGTAGAGTATAGGCCAGGAGCTCTCCTGCAGCTCTTCGGGACGCCTCGTTATTTCTAGTTGGAGTATCCGCAGGTAGTTGGAAGTGTAATCGATCCCTATATTTATAGATTCCGCAAAGACGTGTAAGGGGGGTTAGGGAGGAATGAGAGGTCCTCTGTTAATTGCGCGCCGTTAGTCGGAATTTTAGAATCCCGAGCGCGTTTAAGTTTCGATGGTGAGGTCCTCTCTCTTAAGATGGGGACCTCCGTGAGTGATAGTAATCTGAGAACATTTATTTGTTATCCGTGTCAGGATCAAGATTATAAGAGTAAGGATTAGTTGAGTAATCCTCTCGTTTAAGTATTTTCTAAAGTAGAGTTAGCTTAGTCGATAGGCTCGCTTAAGGGGTGATCGGGTAGATTGTTTATGTGAGGCGAGGAGGAGCTTTGGCCGTGGTAGATCGTTTATGGGGGACTCCGGAGTGTAAATGTATGTATGAATAAGCCGAGGTTGATATTAATCATGTGGGGGTCGGCGTTATGGAGGTAATATGCGTAGAGAATTCGGTGAGTCGCCAAGGTGTCTGTCTTGGATGAGATCAGGTGAAGGTGTATAAGATTATGAAGTGCTATTGTTGTTATGCTTAGTATATCAAAATCGCGGGGCTTATATCGCCTATTTTCAGTATGCCAGATATCTAATATTATCCGTTTGTGGAATTTTGTGATATGTATTATTTATTGGAGATCATAATTTGTAGATCAAGGGATTTGCTTAATGCTCGACTTATTTTATTATATTTTATATTTTATAGTTGTCTTATCAGTCCCTCCTTTCTTATGCCCTAATTTATCTCATGCATCATTACTGATGGATTTTATCGCCATTTTTATGTGCCCGTGAGTTATTATTTAGGATAGTCGATTCGTATTAATTGCTTATGGTGCTCTCGTTAAATTTCTCTTCTTTTTATTTATCCCTCCTTATCATTCCATTAATCTTTATTCTTTATATATTCTATATTAATAATTTCTTATTCCTTATAATTTAATATATCCCTAATTTCTTATCCCCCTTTCCTTTCTTCCCTCATTTTAATTATCCCCCTATCAATATTTTCCCCTCTCTCTTAATTTATCTTATTATATATATTTACCATTATTCTTATATTTTCTTATCCAATATCTAATATTATCTATCATTTTTATTTCTCTATATCATCCCCCCTTTTCTCCCTCCCTTCCTCCTTCCTCTCTCTCCCCTCCCCCTTTCTTTCTTCTTCTCTTCCTCCCTCTCTCTCCTTCATTTCTCCTCTCTTCCCTTCCCTCCCGCCTCTCTCACACTTTCCTCTCTTTCTCTCCCTCTCCTCCTCTCTCTCTTCCCTCCTCCCGTCTCCTCTCCCCCCCTTCTTCTCTTGTTCTCCCTTCTCTTCTCCCCCTTTCTCCTCTCTTCCTCTCCTCGCTCCTCCTCCTCTCCTGCGCTCGTCCTCTCTCGTGCGTTTTTGCTCTGTTCTGCTTTGATCGTTCCCAATATCCCATGGTGATTAATCGCCTCCGGTTATTATATAATCTTCTCATGTTATTTCCCCGTTATAGGCGTCTTATTCCACTGTATTATCCCACGTATCTATGATATAGTCCGTCGAATATCGAAAATCCTTATATGATCCAGTTGCTCGCTTCGCAGTGTATATCGCCCGTTATAGCTTCTCTTATATGTATTTATTCCGGCTATTGCTTATATATAGTATATTAATCTATTGTACTTCCCCCCTATTGATATTGATAAGTTATATAGCCCCCATTATATTTGGAGTATAGAGTCTGCGGCCGCGTACGGTCCTTTGATCTCCGTCTCCTGCGATTATTTAAGTTATTCCGATTTAATGTTATCTAGTGTTATATATAGATCAAATTAATTGCTGTCCCTCCCTTATTCGCTTAAGTTATGTCTCCCCATTTAAATTGTACAGAATTTCCCCAAATGCATATCCCGTTAGTTATATCCCATGTCATTGAGTTGTATTTGATGGTGATATTCATGGGCTCTTGTCGGCTTAATAGGATTCCTTTTACTTAAGGATTATCAATCGTAGTAATCCCACATATAATTATTCCCCTATCATAAATTAAGTTCCTCGCAGGGGATTAATCTTATGGCTATTCATGCGTAGATAATCTATCCCACAATGATCATAAATCATTATGAATGTCCCATTAATAATTCGCACTGTGTGTATGCTTATATATAAGTTAATGTTAGATGTTAATGAAATCTTACCAAATATTGATCGATCTAAAATTTAATTAAAATTTTATCAGTGGTAGTTATCGTATAGACGCCGCGCGGGCGGTTATAAGAATTTTCGTTTTGGAGTCATAGCTATCATCCTTATATTATAATATGATATCGTATATTTGATGATTAATCTATTGATTAATTAATCCCAATTCTTAATAAAATTACTAATACTATCATCTCGCGTTAGTCTCTATCCTTATTATTGTGCCGGTGCTGCACATTAAGCATAAGAGCTTTCCATTCGTATTCCATACCGGCTGCCTATGTGAGGGCTCCGTGAGCCGGTTGTGTGGGGGGGGGGGGGGGGGGGGCGGTGGGGGTATGCAAACTCAAAAAGTTCCTGGAAGGGTTAGTAAACTCTTTCGGGTGAATAGGTTTTCGACTGAATATGATAATCTGGCGGGAGTCGAGTAGAGAGATTATGTGAAATATACATAAACAGCACCATAAAAAATGTTTGCTTAGCATTGTATCGCATTAACGTGTGGTCTTCTCTTTTTGTGAGGGGGTGTGCATATATAGGTACCTCGCTGATCATCGTAGTTCCGCGATAAAATATAGTTTCACTATATGAATATATCCTCCTTCATCTCATGCTTAACTATCTTTTCGCCCCTCTCCCTCCTTTTTCTTCCTCTCCTCCCCCTCCCTTCACACCTCGTCCCTTCTGTTCCCGTGATTTGTTTTTTCTTCTCCTTGTCTTCTTTCCTGTTTCCCTCCTCCTTTTCTCACCTTTCTACCTCTACTCTCCTTTCTTCTCTCTCTCTCCCTCTCTTCTTCTTCTTCTTTCACTTCTCCCGTTTGTCCTTCTCCCTTCCCCTTTTCTGTTCCCTTCACCCATTCTCTCTCTTCTCGCTTCCTTCCCCTCCCTTACCTCTTCATTCTCCCCCTTTCCCTCCCCTTCTCGCTCTTTTCCTCCTCTATCTCTCCGCTCTTCTCCCCTCCATTCTCCTCTCCTTTCTCTCGTCTTTCGTTCCTCTCCTTTTGCCTGCCTCACTTCTCTCCTCCGGTTCCCCCTACACTTCTCTCTCTTTTCTCCTTCCTTTCTCTCTCTCGCGTTCCGCTTCTCCCCTCTTCTCTTGTTTTTTTTGCCCTTTCATTTTCGTTCGTTTGTTTTTCTTTCCCTCTTTCCCTCCCCCCCTTTCCTCTCGTTCTCCCTATTCTTCTTTCCTTTTTTCTTTCCCCTTTTACCTCTCTCATTGTTTCTCCCTTCTTTCCTGTCTCTCTCCTCCCGCCTCCTTCCTTCTGTCTCTTTCTTCCTACTCTTTCTTCTACTTCTCCTCTCCTCTTTTTTGAATTTGTGCCGTTCCCCCTTTCTTCTCTCCTCTTCCCCCTCCTTCCTTCATCCCTCATTCTCCTCTTCTCCTTCCTTGTCGTCTCCTCTCTGTTTCCTCCTTGTAGTTCTTTCCGTCTCCCGTTCTCTCTTTCTCCTTCTCCTCGCTCTCGCTTTTCTTTCCCTTCCTCGATGCTCCTTTTTCCTTGTTGTGCGGTCATCTCTCTCTTCTCCCCCTCTCTATCTCTCTCTCTCTCTTATCTCCCACCTTTCTTTCCTCTTCTCCTTCTCTCTACGTCTTGACGTTCCTCGTTCCTCTCTCTCTCTCTGATCTCCCTCTCTCCTCTCCTCCGTCTTTTTATTCCTCCTCTCTTCCTCCTCTTCTGTCTCTCTTTCCCCCCTCCTCCACTTTTCCTCCCCCTCCTTCCCTGTCAGATACCGCTCTCTACTATCCGTTCTCTTGCTCTCCTCCCTCTCCTCTACTTCATACCTCTCCTTCTCTCTTCTCTCTCGTCTTTCCTCCTCCTCCTCTTCTCTCTCTCCTCCTCTCTCTCTTCTTCCCTCCCTCTTCCTCCGTCTCTCCCCCTCGGCTTTCCCTCCGTCTCCCTTCTCTTCTCTTCTCCTCGTCCTCAATTCGTTCCCGGTCCCCTGTCTCTTCTTTCTCTTCCTCTCCCTCATCTCTCTCCTCTCGCTCTTCCGGTCTCTCCCCCCTCCCTCCCATCCTCTCTTTCTCCTCGGTTTCATTCCCCTTCTCTCCGCGCCCTCTCTTCCTTACCCCCCTCTTTTGTTATCTCATGCTCTCTCGTCTCCTATTCCTCCTCTTTTCGTTTCTCCCTTTCACTTCCTCCCTTCGCCGTCCCCTCTCCTCTCTCTCTACGCTGTCACCTCAGTCTCTCTCGTCCTCCCTCCTTCGAGGTCGTCCATTCCCGTTCCTTCACCGCTCGTTCTCCCCCTCTCCTCGTCTCTGTTTCCCTCTTTTTCTACTCCTCTCTCCTCTCCTCTCTCCTCCTTCACTTCCCTCCTCTCCTCTTCTCTCTCCTCTTCCCTCTTCTCCTCTCCTCCTTCGCTCTCTTCTCTCTCTTCTTCCCCTTCTCCCTTTCTTGTTCGTCCTCTCCGCTTCTCTTACCACACCTCTTTTCTTCTCTTCCTCCCCTCCTCCTCTCCCTCCTCACACAACTCGCCTTCCTTGCTCCTCATCCCAAGCTTCTCCTTTTCTCTCGTTCTCTAGCTCTCTCGTCTCTTCTCCTCCTCTCTCTCTTCTCTCAACTCTAAATCGTTCCCCTCTCTGTCATTTCTCTCTCTTTCTCCTCTCTTCCTCCCATACTTTCCTCTCCTCCTTCCCTTCACCTCCTCTCTCTCTCTCCTGTCCCCTCCTCTCTCTCTCTCTCTCTCATCTCGTCTCTCCTCACTCCTCTTCCTCTCCTGCTGTCTCCTCCTCTCTACTCTCCTATTCCTTCTCCCCCTCTCCTTGTCTCTCTTCCTGTCCCCCTTCTCGTCTACTCACTTCCTCTCTTCTTATTCCATCCTCCTCTCCTCGCCCCTACGTCTGGTTCTCCTCTTTTCCTTTCTCTGTCCCCTCTCGCTTTTGCTTTCTCCTTCCTCCGTTTCCTCTCTCTCCTCCCCTTCTTCTCTCCCTTCCTCTTCTTCCATTCTCTTTCTTCCTCCACTCTCTCGATCTTCTCTTCTATTTGCCACCTTTCGCTCCTCCTCTGTCGACCCTTTCTTCTCTTCTCTCCCTTTCCTGCTCTCTTTCTTTCTCCTCTCCTCTCCTGCCCTTCTCTAGTCTCTCCCTACTTCTTCTTCTCCCCCTCTTCTCCTCTTCTCGTCTTTCTTCTCTCTCTCCTCTCTCCCCTCTCCCTCTCTCTCTCTGCGACCTCTCTTCTGCTCGCTCTCTCTCCTCCTTCCTCTCTTCTCTCTCTCTCTTTCATCTCGAATCCCCTCGCTTCTTTCGTCTTCTCTTGCTCACTCTCATCCTTTTGCTTCCTCACTCCTTCTCTCATTCTCTCTCTCCGTCTGTGTCCCTCCCTCTCTACTCTCTCTCGCTCCCTCTCCAGTTCCCACTCCTTCTTCTCTCTCGCATTTCTCCCCTAGCGCTTTCCCTCTCTTCTCCTCATACTTTCCTCTCTCCTCTCTCTCTCTCTCGCCTTCTTCCTTTTTCTCCTCATCCTCTCTCCTTCCTCTCACCTTCACGTTTCTCTGTCTCTTTCCTCTCTTCTTCTATCTTCTCTCTCCTCCCTCTTCCCCTCTCTCTCTCTCTCTCCATCCTCACCTCCTCTCTCCTCTCTTCTTTTTTTCCCTCTCTTCTCTCTTTCTCCTCTCTCCCTCCATTTCCTCCTCTCTTTCTCTTCTCTCCTCTTTTCCCCCCATCCTCTCTTCCTCTTCTCTTCTCCCCCCTCTTCTTCATCCCCTCGATTTCCTTTCGCTCTCTTCTCTCCCTCTGTTCCTCATCTCTTCTCTCTTCTCTCCGCTCCCATTGGCTCCCTCTCTCCCCTTCTCCTCCCTCTCCCTCCCCCTTTTTCGTCGTCCCTCTCCCCTCCTCTCTTCCTCCACCTCTTCCTCCTCGCCCCCCCTCCCCCTCTGCTCCCCTCCCCCTTCCCTTCCTCTCTCCTCTTCTTTCCCTCCGTGTATATCTCCTCCCGGGGCCTTGGAACACTTGACCAAAAAATGAATCAGGACAGATTACGTGGTGCGCATTCCAACCCCACGTGTATTGCAGAAAGAAACATTTTTTAGGCATCCCCTCTTTCTTTCTTTTTCTTGTCTTTCTTCCTTCGTTCTTCCTTTGTTTTCCTTTGTTTTCCCTCCCTACGGGGCTCCCGGAACGGGGAACCGTACGCCTTTAATGGAGGTAATAGCTCACGTGGCATCTTCTTCTTGATACCCAAATCACCTCCTTATCTGTTTCCATTTTCCTCGCGCCCAACAGCTCTCGGGAAATGCGCGTACCCTGTGGACCAGAGGC
>NC_051386.1:57537497-57542497 GCF_015228065.2 Penaeus monodon | reverse complement strand
ACGCCTCCCAGCTAGCACGCGAGAGGCCCGGGCCGAGAATCACCGAGCGCGTCCGTGGAAAAATCCCACGAAAGAAATACTTACTGGGAATCTGTACTCGACACTCGGGGCGATGAATGGTGGCGGGGGGGAGGAGGAAGGTGGGGGAGGGAGGAGGAGGAGGAAGGTGGGGGAGGGAGGAGGAGAAGGAGGGGGAGGTGGAGAGGTGGGAGGGGAAGGAGGGAGAGGGGAAGGAGGGGAAGGGGGAGAAGTGGGAGGAGATGAAGTGGGGGTGAAGGGGAGGTGGGGGAGGTTGGAGGAGGAGAGAGAGGGAAGGTGGGGGAGGGGGCAAAGGTAAGTGAAACAGAGACGAAGCTGTGTGGCCAAGGGACCCCAAAGCGGATCCGAATACACTGCGGGGAGGGGGGGAGGGGGGGTTAAAGAGGAGAGAAAGCTTGGAAGCGTTGGTAACAACAATAAATGTGTCGTGTATATATAGCAGATCAACGATTATAGTGCAGTGTACTAGCAAAAATGTAATGATAACTATCAACAACAAAAATAACAACAACAACAACAACAACAACAACGACAACAATAATAATAACAGTGGCTGAAACTGAAGCCCTGTCTTCACCTGTCTTGAGAACAAAATCTGAGATACAAAGAGTGATTTAGAAACAACGTAGAGGAAAATAACCAATAAACACGAGGATAAATATACAAAAAAACAAACAAACGGATAAATCACACTGAAACAATCGAAGAAAATAGAAACGGACGGCAGAGGACGATTTTCATTCCCGAAATCCGAGAGACGGACGCATTTCAGATAAATAAAAGGATAAGAGACGAACCGACAAATCACACCAAAATAAACAAAAACAAACAATCAAACAAACAAACAAATAAATAAATAAAAAAGAAAAACAAATCTAAAAAATATCAACGGCTAAAAATAAAGACAAAACATAAATAAAGACAAACAGATAAAACCACACATATAAACAAACGAAAAAAAAAAAGAAACACAGTAAACGAAAAGACACAAGACGATCTTTTATCCCGGCATCCGAGAGACGGACGCATCTGCATCTCAACTAAGCGAAGACACTTCCTTTGGAGGTCGTTAAGGATCGGCGCTGGAACTCCCGCGGTTTCGGAGAAGAGGGGGATGAAGGAGGGAGGGAAGGAGAGGGAGGAGAGAGGGAAGGAGAGGGAGAAGGAGAGAGGGAAGGCGAGGGAGAAGAGAGAAAGGAGAGAGAAAAAGGGAGAGAGAGAGAGAGAGAGAGAGAGAGAAGAGAGAGAGAGAGAGAGGAGAGGGGAGAGAGAGAGGAGAGAGAGAGAGAGAGAGAGAGAGAGAGAGAGAGAGAGAGAGAGAGAGAGAGAGAGAGAGAGAGAGAGAGAGAGAGAGAGAGAGAGAGAGAGAGAGAGAGAGAGAGAGAGAGAAGGAGAGAGAGAAGGAAACAGCAGAAAAAAAACAGAACATCAGTAACAGAAAAACAAAATACCAATACCGTAGGCCTACTCATGTCGCCAGACTGCCTATGCGTGAAACACTTCTATTAGGCTGATACACGCAATCACATTAATGCAAACCGTAGTAAATATAATTAGCTAATTACTCTAATAACCAATCATTTCCCACTGCAGTCACTTTTCGGTATCATTGACGCGGCTATTAATACCGCCACTACACCGGTTCCATCATCATTATACACCCCGCGAAACAAAGCCATTTATTAAGCGAAACACCAGATCCATCTCAGCAAAGTGTTGCATAAGCTGATATCAATAGCTCGGTTGGAAAAAAAAGGCAACATTTACGTTCTTCAATGGTCGTTTTGCAACTAAGAGCAGACGACCGCGAATCTCGCCCTCCCTCCCCCCGCCCCCCTTCCAAGAAGAATTTGGCAGAGGAAGGCAATTCGGATAATCAGATGCAAAGCTTATAATATCCGGAGAACGGGATGGTGGGCGGGACGTGGGCGGGACGTGGGCGGGGATGTACTAAGAGGTGTGGATTGTTATCCTCCGCCGGGAAGTTGGGCCATGAAGACCACTAAAATGCCTCCGTAATCCTCGTGTTCCTAATCCCAAGCGCCCGAAAGGATTAGAAAAGAACGCGTTTTTTCTTCTTCTCCATGCTTCCTTACAAAGAACGCGGGAATTAAGGGGGAGAAAAAAAAAATCACCTCGCTAACAAGTATCTTTATAAACCCCGTGTGTTGTTGCTCCGTACATAAGAGCGTTGCAATGTAAATAACGACCAACACCTTGAGCACAGAATGAAAAAAGCAACTAAATATCGCTCAGAGAAAGTTCCCGACGGCGCTCGGGAAGAGGCGGTTTAAAGGGGCGAATTTAGACGGACTTGCATTCCTCTTCCCTCATTTCCCCTCGGCCGGTCCCCTTGCCGTGCATATTGCAGCGCTCGTTACTGTCCCGCAATTTCATATCAGAGAAAACAAACTACGACCATGGCGCATTAGGACCAACGTTAACTACCCAACTTGTGCTATTAACAAAGATGAAGATGCATTCTTGTGTACACTTTACTTTTGTGTAAAACACACTGACAGGTACATCATATGCGCACACACTTAAGTAGACATCCATCCATCCATAAATATACATACATACATACGTACATACATACATACATACACACACACACACACACAATTATTATTATTATTACTATTATTATTATTATTATTAATATATAATATATATATATACATATACATAAAACACACACACACACAACACAACACACACAAAATATATATATATATATATATATAGGTATATATATATATATATATATAGATATATATATACATACTATATATATATTATATATTATGTATATCATATTATATATATATATATATATATATATATATATATATATATACATATATATAATAATATATATATATATGTATATAAATGTGTCTGTGTATGTATATAATTCGTTTATATATATGTTTGTAGGCATATATGTATAGGTATGCCTATGTATATGTGAATACATAGGCATACCTCCTGCTCCTCCTCCTCCTTACTCCCTCCTCCCTCCCCCCCACTCGGCCCCACCGTTGCCATAGTGGTGGACGCAACGGCGGGCAACAATAGATCTTTCCGGCAGAGACAAATGGACACCGCTTGATACTGGCCACGAGGGGGTTGGGAGGGGGGGGGAGGGGGAGGATTATGGGAGGGAATAAAGGGAGATGGATAGGGAGGGAGGGAGGGAGGGAAGATATAAAGGGAGACGGGGAACAGGCTTATTGGAGGGAATAAAGGGAGATAGGGAGGGAGGGATGGGGGGAGGGAAGAAGGGAGCATCACTGGAGGGAACAAAAGACAAAGACAGGGAGGGAGGGAGGGGGGAGGGGGGAATGATAGAATGATAGAACTAAGTGAAGTTGAGAAGGCAAGAAAGACAGACAGATATAGAAAGAGAGAGAGAGATAGAGAGAGAGAGAGAGAGGGAAGAGAGAGAGGAGGGGAGAGAGAGACAGAGAGATGGAGAGAGAGAGAAGAGGGAGAAGGAGAGAGATAGAGAGAGAGAGAGAGAGAGAGAGGGCAGAGGAGGAGAGAGGGGAGAGAGAGAGGGAGAGAGAGAGAGAGAGGAGGGAGAAAAGAGAGAGAGAGAGACGAGAGAAGAGAGAGAGAAGAGAGAGAGAGAATGAGAAAAAGAAAGAGGAAAGAAAGAAATAGAAAGAACGAAAGAAAAAGAAAGAAAGAAAGAAGGAAAGAAAGAAGGATAAAGAAAGAAAGATAGAGAAAAAGAAAAAAGACAGACGGACAGACAGACAGACACCAGAGAGAGAGCGACATTCAGAAAGCGAGACCGAGTCCCCTGCCCCAAACGCCAGCCTTCCTCCCGCCATGAACTGCGTGTTTAATGGCCTCGTCGAACTGACTGATGCATGACTGACTGATTGATTTATTAACTTAATAGCTGCTTAATTAAATAAATAAATGAATGACAGCTTATCTGCTTCCTTTGTTTCACGTATGCATGTCTGCCTGTCTACCTGTCTGTCTGACTTTCTGTCTGCCGGCTTAACCTCCCTGCTTGTCTGTCTGTGTGTCGGCCTATCTAATTGCTTGCCTTCCTGCTACGACTTAATACACAAGTAAGCACGCGTGCGCACATACATACATACATATAATACATAAATACATACATACATACATACATACATACACACACACACACACACACCACACACACACACATATATATATATATATATATATTTTATATACTATATAATATATTATATATATATATAAATTTATATAAGGGAAAGAAGAGACGAAGAGAAAGGAAAAAAAATTAAAAAAAAAAAAAATATGAAGAGAGAGAGGGGAGAGAGAGAGAGGAGAGAGAGAGAGAGAGAGAGAGGAGACGAAGAGAGAGAGAGAGGGGGAGAAGAAGAGAAAGAGAGAAGAGGAGAGAGAGAGAGGAGAGAGAGAAGAGAGAGAGAGAGAGAGGGGAGAGAGAGGAGAGGAGAGAGAAGAGAGAGAAGAGGAGAGAGAGAGACGAGAGAGAGAGGAGAGGAGGAGAGAGAGAGAGAGGAGAGAGAGAGAGAGAGAAGGAGAGAGAGAGAAAGAAAGAGAGAGGGGAGAGAGAGAAAGAGGAGAGAGAGAATGAGGAGAGAGAGAGAAAGAAAGAGAGAGAGGGAGTCATCGCTACATTCACACGTGCTGTTCGAAACGGAACAGAATATAACTCAATGTTCTTAATTGAAAGGAAATGATCCTGCACCTCCTCAACCCCCCCCCCCCAGCTCTCACTTCAGGTTGCAAGCCTCCCCCGACGCCTACTCCTACAGCGTCTCCTTGCGAACCTCCTCCTCTCCCACAGGGCCCCTAATGCACTACTCTTCGGCGGTTTCATCAATGCGTTTACGTCCTCCAGATGTCTCTCTCCCCGATTTACTCGAACACTCTTTTCTTTCTTTTCTTTCCCTCTTCCTATTCTCACTTACTCTCATTCTACT
>NC_051386.1:57527497-57532497 GCF_015228065.2 Penaeus monodon | reverse complement strand
AGGAGGCGAACATACTCTAGAAAAAGAAAAAGAAAAAAAATAGAGGAGAAGGAGAAAGTGAAAGTAGGAGATAAAGAATTCCGGGAGAGAGGAAACTCAACAAGCAGTACAGTCTAGAAGGAAGGGAAGAGGGTGGGGGGGGGGGGGGTGGAATGAACTGCAAAGGAAAAAGAAAAAAAATGAGTAAAGGGAAACAGAGAGTACGAGAAAAAAGGGAAGAGCAGAAAAATGAAAAAAAAGAAGGAAATGAGAGAAGTAAATAAAAAATGCGATTTTCAATTCTTGTAAAAAAGAGTAACAGTAGACAAATAAGAAAAATGGAAAAAAAAAGAAAGGGGGATGAATGAAAAAGGAAGAAATGGCGCGACAAAGAAAGGAAATAAACTGGAAGGGTCGTAGAACAGGAGACCCTCTACGGCGAGCGAATCAAGGAGGAGAAGCTTGCGAAGAAAAATAGAAAAGAAATCCCGGGCACCAGGAGAAGGGAAAGAAAGTGGAGAGGGGTGAAAGGAGAGGGGGCTAGCGGCGAGAGGGGGACAGGAGGAGGGGGGGAAGGAGGGGAAGGAAAATAATAGAAAATGAGAGAAAATGAGAAGAGGCTGGGACGAGGGGAGACGGTAGAGGGAAGAGCGAGAGAGGAGAGGGGAGGAGGGAGGAGGGAGGGAAAGGGAGGAGGGAGGGAAGGAGAGGAGAGAGGGAGGGAGAGAGTGAGAGAGAGAGAGAGAGAGAGAGTGAGAGAGAGAGAGAGAGAGAAGTAGAGAGAAAGAGAAGGGGAAGCGAGAGAGGCAGAGAGAGGAGGAGAAAGATTGGGAGAAAGAGAAAGAAAGAAGAGAGAGAAGAGAATGTGAACCTGCCAGAGCTCAAACAGGAGGAAGTGAGGGGATGAGCGAGTGAGGGGATTACAGAGGGGAGTGAGGGCCCACGCTCACAGATCCTCGCCACGCATGGAGACAAGTAGGCCTGAGCAAATATAAACGCCAGAGCACACACACGCACACAGATACCCTTAGATCCACACCAAAACACCTGGTTCCCCTACACCTGGTTCCCTTAAACCTGATACTGCCTTCCCTGCCGCTCGGACAAGGCACTCCTCGTACCCTTACAACCCCTTACAACCCTTAGCAACCCCTCAACAAGCCCCTGAGGGGTACGGTTCTGATAGACGCTCATGGCAGATCTTATCGAACAGCCTTCTGATTCATGAATATGGATTAGCATTTGCATATCGATAAAACCATTTCTATGTAGATTTTGCGAAGAACTTGGACATTGCCACAATAACTATCCTCCCTTCCCCTCCCCCCTCCCCCCCATACCTGCAATTCAAATTACGAAAATCCGTTGCTGAGCGCCGACCGATACATCTACCCTGGCGCTACAAAAATCTCATGGGGAGGGGGGGGACCGTCGAGTTTTATGCCTTGAGGTTGACTGCCCGACCGCGAAAGATGATGCTGGAGGCAAAGATCTTACTATCCAGGAGAAGTTTTATTTGCAGGCGATGTGTCCCGGATACAGAGGCGCATGTTCCTGTGTATGCAAATGTAGTAGCGAGGATATGGACGTTGATATGCATGGTCTAACGATCGCAAGGGGTTTATGTATCTCTGTATGCTGGTATAGTATGTATGTATGTATCTATCTGTGGTTAGGTTTTGTTCATGACGTGTGTATGTCCTTGTCCAACTGTAATAATAATGATAATAATCAGTAATACTAAAGCTATTTTAATTATCATCATCATCAACAGATCTCATGCTGTCATCGTTATTATTTTTGTTATTATTAGTTGTATTATCAGTATCATCATCATTATTATCACTATCATGATTATTAATATCATTATCATGATTATTACTATCATCATAATCATCATGACTGTGATCAGCATTATCTATACCAAAATTACTTTTATATAATTATGATTACCACCTTCATGTTCTTCATCCTTCTACTGCCATTTACGAGTGGCAATAGTAGGAGGCTCGGCGCTGCGCAGATGAGGGGAGTCGCGGCGGCCGAAGTGAGGGGAGGGCGAGGTGTAGAGCATTGGGGGGCTGAGGAGAGGCTGAAGTGAGGGGAAATGGGGAACGAAGAGAGGCCGTAGTGAGGGGAGTTGGGTGGCTGAGGAGAGGCTGAAGTGAGGGGAGTTGGGGGGGGGCTGGAGAAGCCCGAAATGAGGGGAATTAGGGGATGAGGGGAGCCCGAAATGAGGGAATTGGGGAACAAAGAGGCCGAAATTAGGGGAATTGGGGGATGAGGAGAGGCTGAAGTCAGGAGGCGAGGTGAGGGGAAAGGGGGTGGGGAAGAGAGAGCGTGCTGAGTAAGGGCTAGGATCCGGAAGGGCGTCTGGAGGACGCAGAAGGGGAGTTCTCCATTCAATATGGTCGAGAGCAGCACCAAGGGTCTCGGGATTCACGTTCTTCCCGACACGCAGAAGGCGGTAGACTCTTACCTTCCTCCCCCTACCTCGCGCAGCAGCGACGGCACGGCGCTGGACCTCCCCCCCCCCCCCCGCAAAAAAAAAAAAAAAAAAAAAAAAAAAAAAAAAAAAAAAAAAAAAAAGAGAGAGAGAGAGAGAGAGGGAGGGAGGGAGGGAGAGAGAGATAGGGGGAGGGAGGGAGGGAGAGAGAGAGAGGGGGGGGAGGGAGGGAGGGAGAGAGAGAGAGAGAGAGAGAGAGAGAGAGAGAGAGAGAGAGAGAGAGAGAGAGAGAGAGAGAGAGAGAGAGAGAGAGAGAGAGAGAGAGAGAGAGAGAGAGAGAGAGAGAGAGAGAGAGAGAGCCGAAGAAAGAAGAAGAAGAAAAAAAAAGAATTTAAAAATCCCAGGCACTAAAAGGAGAGCCAGAGACACGCGCCCATGCACGCACAATGGCATCCTTGTTTCTCGAGAGGCCACTTCCTGCCGCCTCGCCCACCGAGACAATACACGAGAACCGACGAGAGAACAAAGTCAGCGCGCCGAAGGAACGAGGCGGAGCGAAGCGGCGGCGGAGGAGGAGGAGGAGGAGGAGGAGGAGGAGGAGGAGGAGGAGGAGGAGGAGGAGCGAAGCGGCGGGAGCGGGGCGAAGGAGGAGGAGGAGGAGGAGGAGTAGAAGGGGAGGAGGAAGAGGAAGAGGAGGAGGAGGAAGAGGGGAAGGAGGACTGGGGAGGGGGAAGGAGGACTGGGGAGGGGGAAGGAGGACTGGGGAGGGGGAAGGGGAGAAGGAGGAGTAGGATGGGAGGAGGAGAAAACGAAGAAAGAGAAGGGAGAAAAGGCAGATCAAAAAGGGAAGGACCGCCAAGAGCCTCGAAGGGCCTGTGGCGAGGGGGCGATCGGCTTCGGGCGCCCCCGAGGCCTCGCGCGCCGTTCCCTCTGCCGCCCCGGCGCTGCTGTCTCGCTTTGAGGATGGTCATTACCATAATTACCGTTAATGTTATTAATGTTCTCATTACTAGCATTATCATAGGCTAATTAACATTGCTGTTATTACTGTCACCATTTAGGTTAATTAGCATTAATTTCATTGCTGCTACCATTAGGCTAATTACCATTATTGTAGTTATTGCCACAATTATCATCACTACCATAATTACCCATTTATGTTAATTATAGTCCTTCTCATAATCACCATTACGGTTATTTTTACGCTTTTCCTTAACATCAGCACCGTTCTTCCTATCTATATTACCATTATCATTATCATTATTACTATTACCAATATCACTATTATCCGTATCCTGTCCTCATCACCACCATTATTTTCATTACTCCTAAAAAAATATATATATTATTAATTGTGGCACCATCATCATCATCATCAACGTTCTCCGCATTACGAGTAATATTAATAGTCACTATCATTTACCATCATTATCACCAATGCTACACATAATTATCACTTTCATCATTGTCATAATTATTCTTGAAGATGCAACACTGCTAATGATTCTCAAGCCTCAGGGCCTCTTGGGAATTCTATTTAACGAAGACACGGTTTAACGAATCCTGTCGTTAAGCCTTAATTAGCCAGGGAGCTAACGAACTGCAGGTTTTCATTGTTCGTCTTTATTTTTCCCTTTTTCGCTATTTATCATTCAGATTTTGCGGTGTCTTAACGAATCACTTTCTCCCTTTCCTTTGCTCGCTTTGTCACTGCGTTCTTACTCCTAAATCTTACTTAAATTCACTTTTCTCCCTTCCCACCTCCCACTTTTGCCTCCTTAAATCCCCCCCCCCCTCGCCTCCTTCCCTTTCTCTCTCTTCCTAATTTTTATTTCTCTGAACCGTCTCTCCTTTTCCCTTTTCCTCATCAAGTCCCCTCCGTTTCCCTTCATTTTCCTTTTCCCATCTTTTTCTCTTCCTCTCCATTCCTCCCTTCCCCTTCTCTTCCTACCATACTTAACCTCCGCGAGGGATAGTCGTGTAGATAATAAATGTGCATAAACGGATGGTCAAACTACTCTAATAACAATAATAATGATTATAATAAAGCTCAGAATTCTCATATATATATATATATTCACATGGAATATGATTCCAGGCATAATATATATATATTCACATGGAATATGATTCCAGGCATAAGATGCTCATTTTATACCAAAATAAAGAAACTTCAAGTAAAATTACTTCTGGCGCAAAATGCAAGCGTGACGTAATGACGGAACACCAAGCCTAATTACAATGTGGACATAGACGATAGACATACCTATCTATATCCATAGAGAGACAAAGGAGACAAAACACGATAAATCGATATATATGACGAAGTGAAGAAGCGGCAACTCCTGAGGTTGTTTGTTACTTCTAGTGACTTGAAGTGGCGGTCTCTGGCGAGAAATGAGTGATTTGATTAAAAGCTGAATTTGCATATGCCACGCAACCAAGCTCAATTTTGATTCATACGGTTCGCCTCGCTCGCTCTCACGGTCTCTTGGGTCTGTGTATCTGTCTATCTGTCTGTCTTCCTGTCTATCTATCTGTCTCTGAAATGAGTTTGCACTCAGCTTATTTTCGG